>NW_020291486.1:0-228437 GCF_003184765.1 Aspergillus aculeatinus CBS 121060
CTTTGTGTTGAGATCTTGAAGCAGTAGTTGCTCGTCACCAGTTTAGAGGGAGTCTCATACGTAGTAGATGGCATTCGCATGGTATCTCGAACTCCGTGGGGATAGACTTACACTATTGGCTGGCCTCTTAATCGCTAGACTCATTGTCAAAGCGTCCGTAGAATGCCATTTGAGATGGTGGAGTGGATCTGGATTTAAGGGAGGCCAAGACACTTGCAAAAGTTCCAGGTAATCTTCCAGAACACGGAGTGACTCCTGAATTCTGAACTGTTGTTGATCACACCCAATTCGTTCCTTCGGCCACGTTGGCGGTCCGCCCGAAACCAAGCATCGACCTGTGCAAGTCATGGATCATCGGCCTCTTCTATGGAATCGGATTCACAGATTGTGTTTCGGCGGTGCACAGCACATATGACAAAGAATTCACCGCCTGCGATGCCAATCCTGACTTTCTGGCGCTGTTGGTTGACGACGCGCAAGCGGGTCCAAGTGGCTGTCACCAGCGGCGGTTGAGCTCTCAGTCGTCATACCGAGTCGTCCTAGCGAGCGCAACAGATCAGATAACCAACCTGAATGAAGTATCTAATGCCGAGCTTCGGTTGTGCGATAATGGACGACGCGGTGTGCAAGCCAATAGAAAATGATGGCTGGCTCGATGCGAGACTAGACACCGCCACGCTGCGGGCCAGACGTAAATTGGGAACTGCCAAGGTGGACTAGCCTGGATGACCCCGATCCACGGTGACGACCTTGGCACACATGGAATTTGCTCACCCGCACCAAATCAAAGTTGGCCTGGCCCTGCTTGCGTGGAGATGTGCCCCATTGTACGGAGTACAGAGTAGAAGATACTGATACTGGTTCCCTTCTGTGCCGCGCGTGTGGTGAATTCAATTTGGAGTTTGGACACCCACCCCTACCCACCCCCCCCCTACCCCTTCCCCTCCATGCCATTATCGGGTCTCGCAAGCCGGCCCCATTATTGATGTTCGACAAATGACACGTACAATAACGCCTGGCTGTTGTTGATTTAGCCGCGATGACGATCAAAGCTAAGCAAGAGGTGTTCACAGGAGTTCGTGGCTTGTTGGTCGGTTCCGAAATATCCCCAGTCTCCAATTGTGATTCTTAAAACCAGAAGCACGGCCAGCTCTTCTCGTCTCTCCTTTCCCCTTTCTCTGCGCATTTGGGTCTTTATCTCTCACCGCGATGTTCCAATGTCCTCGGGGACTCGCAGTCTGTCATGTGTTCATCGCTTGCGGTCCAGGTTTTCTGGCCTACACGTGGCCACGATAGGGGCTCTCCTTAGTCTGCTGTACCTTTTCTACGTCTTCGCCGTGCCACAGCTGCGAAGGCTGCATCTCAGGACCGATTTGAGCTGGTACGATCTGGGGCTCTATGGTTTTGGTCCGTCCCAGGACTATGTCTCATTCGACTATGAATCTCCAGCGCTTCAAATCTCGGAACAAGGATCAGGATGCGATTCGCGATTCACATTCCTGGCCCCTAGAGGGGACTCGGTTGCTCAGCCGGGCCCCATGATCCTCGATTCCAGAGGGGAACTGGTTTGGATGAAACACAACTGGGAGATAACGCAGGACTTTCGGGTCCAGCGGTATCAAGGCGCTGACTACCTCACATATTGGGAGGGCGACGAAATTGAGGGTAGAGGCTATGGAGCATGGTACATGGTGGGTGGCTTCAAACCGCATTCCGATTGTCCATAGGTTGACCTGCCACAGTTGGATTCCACATACACTCAGCGATACGTGATCACCCCGGTCGGAAGTTACGGCGGTGACCTTCATGAGTTCCACATCACGCCTCAGGGGACTGCTCTTGTCACAATTTATGACCCAGTGCTTGCTGATTTGACTTCGGTCGGAGGCCCTGAACTGGGATGGATACATGACGGGGTATTCCAGGAAATCGATATCGCGACGGGCGAACTGCTCTTTGAATGGCGTGCATCCAAGCATTACCCGATCAACAGCACCTATGAAAAATTGGGAACAACTGGGACCGCCCGATCATCTGCTTTTGACTATTACCACATCAATAGTGTCGAAAAGGATGATAATGGAAATTACATCGTATCGGCACGACACACCCACACTGTCAGCTGCATCGATAAAAACAGCGGCGTGGTTCTGTGGACGCTTGGGGGCAAACTGAACGAATTCCGCGACCTATCAAACGGGGAGGCGACCAACTTTGCCTGGCAACATGATGCGCGCTGGCACCTTAACAACACACTCACCCTTTTCAACAATGCAGCACACTCGACGAAAGACCCCGACGAGGAAAGCCATGGCATGATGATACATCTGGATGTTGATGCCCGCGAAGCGACCCTTCTAGCTGCGTACTATCATCCTCAGCAGATGAAAGCCGTGTCGCAGGGCAATCTGCAACTCCTGGACAACGATGGCCGTGCCTTGGTGGGCTGGGGCCATAATGCCGCCTTTACCGAGTTCAGTTCCGACGGGCAAGTGCTGTGCAATGTCCACTTCGGTGCCTCGGTGTTCTTTGGATTCGGTCGCGCCGTATCATACCGGGTTTTTAAAGGCGACTGGGTTGGAAGGCCGCAAACTGCTCCGGATGCCGAGGTGATCGGTAATCGGATCTACGTCAGCTGGAACGGAGCGACAGAGGTTGCCGCATGGCAACTAGAGACCTGGCTCTCAGGCGAGCTTGAAGATGCCGCTTTCAAGGTGATGGCACAATATGAGAAAACTGGGTTCGAAACCGAAATCGACATTCCGGAGAACTTGGATAGTCCCCTGTTTCGCTTGGCAGCCCTTAACGCCAACGGCAATGTCTTGGACGTCACGGAGCTATTGCAGAGGGAGCGGGGCAGTGCCATGGAACGGCTGCTCAACATGCATTATTGGATCTTAGGCGTCGCGTTCGTCATGAGCGGGGTTGGCCTGTTCCTTGGGTTCTGCAGGTGCTGCGGCCTGGATCCCAGGCTCCGTCGCTGGCGCTATCGGTCTTCCGAGTACCAGATGGTGGCTTTCAGCGATACTGACACGGATCGGCAATCATTCTGAGGGGTCGATCAGTTCGATCGATGTCGGCGAGCAACAGTCATGGGCGCCATGGCTATTGAAAGGTATTTCTTGGATTTTTTGTAAATATTAGTTGAGCCCTTGATGCACGATACCCTTGCTTATGTATATATGGAGTGAAAGAATGCGAAGTTTTGTGTCTTAACTGACCTGATCACCTGCTTCAGCATAGAGATAGCATGGTAGAGAATGGCGAGCTGTGATATCAAACAGCTTGAGGCGGAGTTCACAGGAGATGATCGACGACTATTAGCTTCAGACGAGTCTGTCTGCATCGGAAAGAGCTGGCCGTCGGGCAACATGATCTGTGCTGTTGAGCTGTCGGATTTTTACAGACTCGTGGATATGAAGCTCAAGGAAATGAAACGTTTGATGGCTCGTTTGATGGCTCACGCAGGACAAAGAGAAGGATGGATGAGTGTGTTAAGCAGTTCCATCCATCATGCCTCGTCCTGTAACCGAAAGAAGCCACTGGCAAGTGCCGACCGCTGACCGAGCCAGGCACTAAGGCACTAAGGCATCCAGGCACCCAGGCACCCGGGCACCAAAGTCTCCCCCCTCAGGCGATAAGGCGATAAGGCGATAAGGCGGCGAAGGGCGGTTATCCGCGGGGGAACTGGGGTAACATTCCCCGCATGAACGCATTGAAGGGGAGAAACCGACAGGGGAGAAACTCTCTCTCTCTCCCTCTCTCTCTCTTCCCCAGCTTTTAAAACCTGAATCTTCGCAAACCATCGACATCGACCACCCCTGGGAGGGGAGAATACAAGAAAGAGAGAAAACAGAAAGACTCCCCGACCTAGCCCATCCTCCTCCCCGATACCCTCTCTATACTATCCAAATCACCATCACCAATCCATCCATCATCCCCTTCTACTTCATATCTACTACAACCATGGCATCCCGACGCATATCCTCCCGACTCTTTCACCCTCAAATCCGGGCACGAAGAACCTATTCCACCGCCGCCGCCTCCCCTGCCTCACGCCTCAACCTCCCCATCGACTACAAATCGTCCCCTCTCCTCCACCACACAGCCTCCACCCTGCCCGACCACCTCGACCTGCCCGCCTCGACCTCCTCGAAATCCATGAATCTCTACCAGGCCATCAACTCCGCCCTGCGCACCGCCCTCGCGACCTCCGACCAAGTCATGCTCTTCGGGGAGGACGTCGCCTTCGGCGGCGTGTTCCGGTGCTCGATGGACCTGCAGACCGAATTCGGGTCCGAGCGGGTCTTCAACACGCCGCTGACGGAGCAAGGCATCGTGGGGTTCGCCATCGGCGCCGCCGCGCAGGGGATGAAGCCCGTGGCCGAGATCCAGTTCGCGGATTACGTCTTCCCCGCCTTCGACCAGATCGTCAACGAGGCGGCCAAGTTCCGGTACCGGGAGGGGGCGACGGGGGTGGACATCGGCGGGTTGGTGATTCGGATGCCGTGCGGTGCCGTGGGGCATGGGGCTTTGTGAGTGTTTCTCTGCCATAAATACCTTGACTTTTGAAGGGGGGGGGCCGAAGGTGCTGATCGTTTTGGGTTGGCTGGCTGACTGGCTAGGTACCATTCGCAATCCCCCGAGGCACTGTTCGCGCATATCCCCGGTATCCAGGTGGTGATGCCGCGGTCGCCGGCCCAGGCGAAGGGGCTGCTGCTGTCGGCGATCTTCGAGCACCACAACCCGGTGCTCTTCATGGAGCCGAAAGTGCTGTACCGGGCGGCGGTGGAGCACGTGCCGAACGAGTACTACACCATCCCGCTCAGCGAGGCCGAGGTGGTCAAGCCCGGCAACGACCTCACCGTCGTCTCCTACGGGCAGCCGCTGTACCTGTGCTCCGCAGCGATCGAGGCGGCGGAGCGGGCGCTGGGCGCCAGCATCGAGCTGGTTGACCTGCGCACGATCTACCCCTGGGACCGGCAGACGGTGCTGGACAGTGTGAGGAAGACCGGTCGCGCGGTCGTGGTGCACGAGAGCATGGTCAACTACGGGGTGGGCGCGGAAGTCGCGGCGACCATCCAGGAGCGCGCCTTTCTGCGCTTGGAGGCCCCCGTCAAGCGGGTGGGCGGCTGGAGTACGCATACCGGGTTGATCTACGAGAAGTTCATCATCCCCGACGTCACCAGTGAGTGTTTCTCGCCTTTCTTTTCCGATATCCTGTCCGCTACTGACCTTGTCGCAGGGATATACGATGCGATCAAACAAACCCTCGACTACTAGGCCTGGAGCTCAAGAGCTTAATCACGCATGAATCTTTCCACCGGTGTACATATCAGTTATTTACTCTAGGAAAACCTGCATTAGGTGACTGGACTAGTCGTGCGTCTACCGCGTGTCTTAATATCATGGTTTAGCGACTAATATCTCGGTTTCATCCATCTACCAAAACTATCTCATAATTCTCAGCATGCAACAGACTAAAATCGGCATCATAAAGCTGGTGACCGATGTAATAACTGATTCTCGAGTAGAATACAATATGTGCATGTATGTGCCAATTATGTTGAAGCTATCCACAAATAAAGGTCCGAATAGTATGGTGTCCAGGCAGAGCCGTACCGCCACACATGATCCCTCAACAATCACGAATCGCCTGTGCTCGTCGCAGCCTGCAGAGCGATCTCCATCTAGTCGAGCACCGCGAAGGTGTCGGTGGAGATCTTGATGGCATCCGTGTGCCAGGTCTTGCCACTGTCGGAGGTGGTGAATCCATTGGAGCTCGAGCCGCTGTACAGGTACAGGGTCTCGCCGAACTTGGAATCGGCCTCGCTCAGGTGGATGGTGATGTTGTTCCAGCCTGTATTCGAGTCAGAGAGTTCAACACCAGCGTCATGATAGTAAAACGCTGTGCGGCGTAGAGGGAAACTTACTGTAGGCGGGCTGAGTACCGCAGGTGCCGGAGCCAGTGTAGCACTCGTCTCCGGAGTAGAGGTACAGCAGGTTGCTGTCGAGTTCTGGGGAGGTGTTCAAGTAAGTACGTGGGATGCGGTGTGTGTGTGGTATATGGAATCGAGAAGGCCGGATGCTTACTGTCGGTCTCCTTGGAAACGACCTTGCCGTCGATGCTGACGACCTGCGTGACTTTGCTATCGGAAACGGTGACTATTGCACGTCATCGTTGTTAGTCTCGATGGGCTTTGGGCACAGAGGTGAACATGTAACTAACCCTCAAAGTCGACCTGACTTTCCTGGGGAACGGTCACATAGGCCTGGCCGAGTTGACCACCTGCAGCATTGATTAGCACATCGTCTCTAGGCCCTGTCAATCCAACACGCTCAAGACTCACTGGGAGTGTAGGTGCTGGCGGCGACACACCACTCCTCGGCGGTAGCAGGGCAGCCCCTGGTCACAATTAGCGGACACGTCTTCTTGCTTGTTATGTCGAAAAAGGTATACGTACTGGGACTCCTGGTCGGGCGACCAGTTGAACAGAGGCTGGTACAGGTAGGAGCTGTCTTCACCGGCAGTCGCCTGGAGGCCGATCCAGAGCGAGACCCAGACCTCGTCGTTGGTGTTCTCAACGGTGGTGTTCTGCGGGACGCTGGGGGCGATAACCGACCAAGTAGCCTTGGTAATGTGAGCGCTGTTGGACGGAGGGCCAGTGTAGAACCCGTTACCGAAGTACCAGGAATCCTCAGTGACAGCCGCAGCGCGGAGGGCAAGAGTCAAGGGAGCAGCAGCGTAAACAGAGCGCATGGTGATCGATGAAAGCGATTTGAATTGAAGAACGAGAGTGAATGAAGCGAACCGGCCGCGAAGAAAGAATGACTGCAAGCAGAGCTGTGAATAAAAGACTGAATGAGAGGATAGAATCAAGGTCCAAAGTAGGCACCGATCGCCGGCCTTTTAAAAGAACAAATGCCACTCTGCAAGAATCATAAGGCGCCGACTAAGGGCTTGTTTCAGGGGCAGGTGGAGTCCGGCGCCATCGCCGACTCCACCAACTGCCCTAACTCCTCCCACTTTCAGCCGACAAGCTTGTTTTAACCTGAAACATTAAAGGCATTAAGCTTGATCCATCAGCACTTTGAAATACCTTAAGCTCCAATGTTATTGCGGACGACTGTCGCAGTTAAAGTACTCGAGATTTCCGTATTCCGTAAAATCGCCCTACACGGCTGTCTATCTCCGTGGGGTTGTCGAAATTCCTCTCGCCCCTGGCGATGATTCGGTCACCTGAATCAGCTTGATATCAAATGCTGACGAAATCTCTCCCGACACCTTCCATTTCAAGCATGCTAGCTTGTCTCCCGCTCAAGTTACCAACGGCTATTCATGTTCATTCTCAGTTTGGGATGAGTTTGCAAGGGATTGGAAGACTGGGAGGATGCTTCATATTGTCAGGCTCCCTTGATGGATCGACGGCATCACACAAAAATGCTCCTGGAGCGTTAAGTTGAGGCATCAGCCCCTTTCTTAACATGACATAGGAAGAAGTTGTCAGACTTTCTGCATGGGAGAACTCGAAAGGATCCAAGCATTTCCAGACGGAAAGATTTGTGATATTTCCGAAGTCTGCATGGCCAGACAAAATCATCCAACCTCTGAGTGGACTCCCTTTGGCCAGAGCATAATTGCTCGCTCCTGTGCCTCGAGTTGGAAAACGTAATCGATTAACATAGTGGCCGAAATCAGAGAGATTGCTTTGATTTTGAATATGCAACTTCAAGCTCGAATGTACTGCACTTCTCGCGCAAAGCTCAAAAGTCATAGTTATACCGATACATCAAGGTTACAAAAAGCTCGCTCGTAAACTGTGTTGCATTTGGTCGAAATCATCAAGTCGTGAGACCCCCCCAGTGTCTCTCATACAGTGCAGCCGCTATCGTCCAGCGATCCACGACTGCATATTTGGGTTTTCCATTCAAGGGCCCGGAGGGGAGCCAGCCCGGGGAGAAAGTTCGGACATTCCACTACCCCAGAGTCCAAGTGAATGCCGTTTCTCGACCAACTTAAGCACATCATACATGAACAGGCGCTCTGGGCCACCGTCCGGAAAGACCTCCCAAGCTACGCGGACTGGGAAGGCGAGGCGATTGATCATGTTACCCGGGGCAGTCAAGATGTACCATTCCAGGGTTCGGCAGATACCGCACCCCAGGGCATACTGCTCGGCAGGACCGACGCGCTCTGTCGGTCGGCAATCCGCTGTTGACAGTATCAATCGCGTAGTGTAGTAGAGACACATTGTCTGGGCCAGGCGGAGGTCCGGATAGGCAAACTTTGTCGGCGTGATGATGGCACCAGTGCGAAGATCTCGACATTGGAACACTGGAAACTCGTCGTTTGGTAGTGCCTCGACCTCCTGAGGCGGTCCGTCGGGATAGTGGTCGACCCACTCGATTTTCCACCGGCGGAAGCGCCCGGTCAAGTCTGCAACACCGTTCCACAGGGTTGCCTGTTTGACCTTGATTTCATGCGCACTCGCCATTTGCGAGCCGAGGGTGGCTTGGAGATCATCGAATTGAGACAGTAGTGCTGGGATTTCGACAGCAAGGTCCATGAGATAGTGTAAGATATCTTTTTTGGTGGTTTTCGCTGACCACGGCAGATTAATCCAGTCTTCTTGAGCAAGAAAAGATGGGGTACGGCTGACGAGAGCCGCAGATACCTGCTCACTGAATGAGTACATGGGGGTTTTCCTATACAGTGGAGGGATCGGATACATACCCAGTATGGTCGGAGCTCTGTATACAGTAAATGCTCCACGCCGTGAACATGATTCTCCGGACCCCGATGTTCAATCAAACGTAGTGCACCGTTGACGTGCGCAATCAGGGAAACCTGAGTAGTGCGCTCCACACTCTGCAAAAATGTTATTCGTTGAAGGTTATTGACAAAGAGGAACCTGCGAAGCATACCTCAAACGCCATCAAAAGGATGACCGTTACCAACGTCGACTCAGCCTTGCTACGTTCAGGGTCCTGCAACGCTTGCTGCAAGCTGCGAAGTACCCGTGGATAGAGGCTGAATCCCGCAGCCTCGACCTCCTTGTTCTGAACGGACCGGCCGAAGAAAGCAACCGACACGGACTGGAACGCATCCATCAAGATTGGCGAAAACATGCGAATTTCAGCAGCGCGTCGCAATGCACCCGCGTGACCTGCTTTAGCATCAACTTCTGGGCTGAATGCATCCACGAAGCGTTCAATGAACACCTCGAGCATCGGTTTTGTCGTATTCATTTGACAGATCGAACCGTAACTCGAATCCTCGCTGTCCTCGGATGAACTTCGACTGCCATCACGCTGGCCTGCCGGCAAGTACAGATTATCTTCCGCTTCCTCATCACTTTCACCCGGCCTAGAACGCTGGATTGCTACTATAGCATTTTCTGTCAAGTCCGAGGGCACATGTCAGCTCCTGGGCCTCAGAGTCATCGTCCCCGTACCCCAAAGTTATGACCCACCTTCTGTCCGCTCCCCGGATGCAATTCCCGAGCCATGCGTAACAACCCGATTTGTTGTCCGTATACTGCTGATGATACCATCGACGACTTCTGATGGGGCCGAACGAATCGTATCAACCAAGCCTTGCAGCTGCGCTAGGCGGCGTTGGTTCCGGTTCCGTTGATCTAGTAAATACACCAGACATCGACGTCAGCACACGTCAAAAGTGGTCAAACTATGCTGATGCTCTTTCAGGTATGGGTCAACGTACCACGGGCATTGAGTTGAGCCGTCAGCTGACGGATCTCATTTCGGAGGTTACGGATCTCATCCGCCTGGCTTATCGGCTGGAGGCTATCTTCGGGGCCGGTGTCGTAAGTGCACTTGGAAGGATATCCATGAGCACAGCATGCATGACAGGGTTTAACGCGATCGCACTATGACCATCAAGTATTAGAGCCAAGCGAGCCTGCGTGGAGATCGGGCCCCAGGGGTACATCGGAATCACCACGAATCCCCCGTCGAGTGGCTCCCTCTGGAGCTGGGGGATATTTCCATCCAATAATTTGGCTTCCCGACTAGAATGCAATATGGGGCATCACCAGCAAGAAGAATCGGATCGGGACGCACCTTGACCTTGCGGAACCGGCAGACCTTACAGGACCGCAATTGACGCGCAAGCTGATTTGAGGTGATGACAGGCTTGGGACGGTACTGGCTGGGGACCAGAACAGCCTGCGAGTCGTGGTTGACCATCGCGGTCTAGCACCTATTGGAGTAATGACTCTACTGCTCGGGTGAGGGCAAAGGTCGAGCTTTCGGGGGCAGAGAGCCAACGAACGGTACGGCACGCTTGACACCAACAAGATCTGGACGAACATGTCCGAGATTTGTCCCCTCTCTTTCCCTTTCGCTTACATCGGCACCAGCGCGCCCCGTGGCTCCTCGAGACCAATAGCAAGCCGGGCCTGAGGCGATGGCGGGCTGGCAAAGTGGGCTTGGACCGGCTTGGTTTCGGGTGGGCTCACGGTCGGTAGCGTGTTTTGCCACTCTGGATCCGTGGTTTGGTAGGTTTCGAGACTGCGTGGATGGCGGAAAGGTTATCTCGTAGCAATTCGAGGAACCATGGTGTTAGCTTGAGACTAATCTGCATTCCAGAAACACGATTAGCGCAGGGAGATTGCAAGAGACAAGAGAGATTAGGTGGATGCAGTGAGTGTGGTGTTCTTGTTGTCGCTTGCCGCTGAGACTGAATGAATCGATTTCTTGGTGGGTTGGCTTGAAAAGGCTAGCGTGACAAACCAGGCACCAGATTGGGTGCCTCAGGAACTAAGTTTCTGTCCCCTCGGCACATCAACATCAACCAGATGGTTTGGGACAGTCCAACTGTTGACTTCTGAGTGACACTGACACCGTGACAGTCCAAGTTCATGAGCCTTGGCCGCGCTTTCCACATCATAAGTATCTGCATAATGATCTAATTTGGTCGCGTACCTCAAGAACACCCTTTATCCATCAACCGCAAGACCTGGGATATAAATATATCTCTGCCCGCCTCGAGTTCGTGCATAACTCTGAACCATGCCATGACTTATGAGCTTGTTACACCCACCTAGAATGCATAATTCAGCTCAACAACTACGGTTCATCCTTCTCATATTTTAACAAACTTGCTGTATCTACTTCAGCCAAAGAGTTGCTAATCTCCCACCGAACCAGTGTTGATAACTACGATTAGCAGCCTTCTCCTCTGTCGAGCTCCTACCTGACCACAAAGTCGGGGAATGATTGCCGTAAGTGGTGCATGAACAACCGTGATAAGTCTCTCTACCGGGATTGGTGCATGCTAGTAATAAGTTCAGTTTGACCGCCGCATTCCCCGACCATATCTGCACAGAAACTGACGAGATTCGACCAACAGGCGTGGGTCTTCGCTTTCGACTTCAACTAGACGGCCACTACGGGTCCAGCCACATGGCTGATTTGTTATCTCTGCGCCGATCACTCCAAAGCAGGTCCTTCGCATGCATGGGACCACCAGTGCCTACCATGTCCTGCAACAATACTACCCGCACATCAATAAATCCTCCGAGCGCATGGGTTGCTGGCCTAAATAGGACTCACAGAAAGAACGCCAGCGTGGTATGCTCAGGGGTCTCGCAGTAGTATGGTGGTACGGTTGCAAAGGTGGTTGTCATCTACACAATGAGGGCCGCCAAGCAAGTGAGATGGCTCACTTCTGCTGCATCTGCCGCAGCTACCATCGGTCAAACATCGGAGCATCTTCTGCAAAGCAAGGTCGGAGATGATGCGAGCCGAGGCCTCAACAGGGTTGCATGATCGCCTGACGTAGGCAGGATGCGACGATCCAGAGTCACCTTAGCGTGTGCAGCCTGCTCTCAGTGGACGAGGCGATTTTAGCTAAATGGTGGCTTCCCAAGTTTCACCATCATCACGCATGATGAAAAGACAGGTTATTCCGTGTGCCAAGCAGAGCCAACAAATGGGGATGAGCAGAATAGGGAGGACGCTGTCGGACAGTCTCCGACAGCAAGTACCGAGTGGGGGGGGGGGGGGCAAACCCCGTTACCCCAGACAATCCCCCGCAATGAGGAATGAAAGCTTCCCCGCCTCTACTTGGACTAGGCGGGCTTTAAACTCAAACACACCAACCCCCACTCCTTTCTCCCCCACACACTTTCTACGCTGTGATCATGCTGCTTGCCTCTTCATGAGAGCAATATATAGCTGGCTGGAATCCGGTTTCAATTCGAGCATCTGACACACTTTCTCTCAACCCATTCCCCCTTGTTCATCGTACAGGGGCCATCGTTTCCCTCAATCATGGCCGAAAAATACATGACCGACCATGAAGCCATGGGCGAAAAGATTGACGTCTCCCACGAGGAGGTCGTCCAGATGGCCCAGTTGACAGAGGAGGAGAAGGTCTTAGAGAAAAAGCTCCGACGACGAATTGACAGCCTGATTATGCCCCTGGTTATCCTCGTCTATCTCATGAACTACATCGATCGGTATGTCAATTGCAGTTTTCATTGTACGAGACCAAGCTAACAGCCGCAGCAACAACTACGCCGCAGCCAAGCTCCAAGGCCTCGAGCAAGACCTCTCCCTCAATGACTCCCAGTACCAGGTCGGCCTGTCGATCCTCTTTGTGGCATACATCCTCATGCAGGTCCCTTCCAACCTGCTCCTCAACTATATGGGCCGCCCATCGATCTATCTGGGCTTCTTCACCACGGCGTGGGGGCTTGTTTCCGCCTTGACCAGCCAAGTGACAAGTTACGGCGGGATCGTCGCCTGCCGCTTTATCCTGGGGCTGGTCGAGGCCCCCTTCTTCGCGGGGATTTTGTTCTACCTGTCCAAATGGTACACAAAGAACGAACTGGCATTCCGGATGAGCATCTTCTACTCAGGCTCGCTGGTCAGTGGCGCCTTCGGCAACCTCATCGCCGCGGGCATCCTCGAGGGCCTTGAGGGCCATCGCGGCCTGGCCGCCTGGCAATGGCTCTACATCATCGAAGGCAGCATCACCGTCGCCATCGGCCTCGCCATCTGCCTCGTCCTGCCGGACTTTCCTGAGACATGGAAGCTGCTCTCCCCCGAGATGAAACACGTCGCCAACCGCCGGCTGGCCATAGAAGCCGCCGAGGCCGACATCGACGAAGGCGGCGGCACGTCGCAACTGAAGGGCCTCAAGCTCGCCTTCACCGACATCAAGACCTACGTCCTCGCCGTCGCCTACATGTGCATCACGGCCGGCGCCGGGTTCCAGTACTACTTCCCCACCCTGGCCGAGACCCTGGGGTACAACAAGATCATCTCGCTGCTGCTGGTCGCGCCCCCTTACATCTTCATGGTCTTCTACAGTCTCTTCCACTCCTACCTGTCCGACCGCTTCGGCAGCCGCTTCTGGTTCTTCATGTACCCGATCCCCGTCACCATGGTCGGGTTCATCATCTTCATGACGACCGAGAGCTTCGGCCCCCGCTACTTCTCCATGTTCTTGATGAACTTTGTCTTCGCGCAGAACGGCACCCTGTACTCGTGGATCGCGAACGCCATCCCCCGCCCGCCGGCCAAGCGCGCCGCCGCGTACGCGTTCATCAACTCGATTGGCAACTCCGCCAGCATCTGGACGGCCTTCACGTATCGCCAGCAAGACGCGCCGTATTACCGGCTGGCGATGGGGGTGTGCGTGGGGATGCAGGCGCTGGGCGGGATTATGGCGGTATTCATGTACTTCCATCTGCGGTTCTTGAATAAGCGGCTGGCGCGGCTGGAGGATGAGGATGCGGTGTTGACGGACCAGGATCTGGACCGGTTGCAGCGGACGGCCGAGGTGGAGGGGATCGACGTTGCGGCGGCCAGGAGGCTGCAGAAGGGCTTCCGTTATGTGATATGATAGAGTAGTGGATTGCGCTTCGCCCAATTTTATTCTGCGTTTGCAATCTAAGCCCTTTTCTTTTGATCTTCGTTGGGCTCATGGTTCTCAGAAAGGCGACCGGGAGTGACGTTGACCTGCCCGTAGAATAGTTCGCATCTGCGGCGCCCAACATCTAGCATTACCGGTAGTTCGATGCATCTCGAACACAACCCAACCACAGAACCGTCTTGACCACAAAAACAAATCCATCGCCCCCATGTGATGACCTCATTTACGTGGCCAACCCACCGATCCAGCGTATCTCTCAGCGTCGTTCGCCATACCTGAGCATTGGGCGAGGTGCAAGGTCCGTGGTCGTCTTCCCTTAATGCGGATGTGCCACAAGACCAGATATTGGGAGGCAGACGATCAGGGCGATAAATGGTGGTGGCGATAAACACGGAGAAGTCTCATTCGCGGTGTAGAAATCCCCAGATTCGCTGCTGGGGCACCGGGGTCTCCACTCTGGCCGCATTTGGCCCGGGGAGACGGTCACATGACCGCACGGGCATTCGAGGGTTGTAGTATATAATCCAGCGTGTCTCGAGGGGTAGAGTGCTATCACATAACAATCGATCTATGCTTATAACGAATAGAGCAGTTCAACACCCGAGGTTTCTCGAAAATTGTACCGGTATTCAAATGTCAAGACAATTCGTCGACACATCGCGTCGCCTGCTTCGTACCACACGCGGACCATCGTCTCTGGTACGGACATTCTCCATCGCAGTCCCCGCCCGCAAGGAAGGCCAGATGCAAACCACAAAGCCTCGTGGGTTCTTGGCCGAGTACGTTCAGTACCCGAGATTTCTCTCCGCGCCCCCAGATGCACCCTCGTTGCGGAAGGAGGGAAGGGGACTGGAGTGCTTCGGATGACGTCATTCCAAGTGACTCTCCAATTCATGTGTTCGGGCAAAGCTAACCGCTGCACCCCCGACCACTTAGCCGGGATCCTGCTCGCCGTGACCCAGAGCGGGCAGATGTGGGAATGCCGTCACACGATACAGCGACGAAATCCCAGCTGCAAGATCAAATACAGCAAAATCGGCAACAACTCGACCGCCTCGAGAGGCAGCTGTAAGTTCCCTGGACAGGTGCGGACCAGGCCTGGAACTGACCGGCCGTGCTAATGACCCCCCTCAGCCAAGAGTTTAAACAGGAGGAGGGCGGACGGAAAAGTTTGATGTAAGACTGAAAGCGCGGGTTTGGTTCCTAGTTGCATTGTTGTTCTTCATCCGGTTTGAATGCGGGCACGAAATCGAGAATGGGGAGTATGTCGGAAAGTAAAGCTAAGACAAGATCTTGAATGCGTTGCTTTTCGTGACTTGTTTGATTTGTCCATCGAATTTTCAAGGGCTGTTGGCGACACGAGGTCATGTAATAGAGCGCAGAACGTCCGAGCCTTCCAGCGATATCTCCGCAAGGTGCTCACGTAGCGGGTTCCTCAACTACTCGGGATCTGTATACGTGCTAGACGCACATGTAAGACGGTAACTTAGTTGTGGACTCATTAGCTCATCAATAAAAGAGATGTCGGTTGATCACAAGGATGATAGCACTGTCCCACGTTCAAACCTAGCATAACATGATCGCCGGCGTATTCGATCTGACACCTCAACCCATCAGACGAGTCCATCTGACTGAGGGTAGCACCGGCCTGCATCATCGCAACAGGGTCCACAAATTGCGACAGATTGTGCCCTCAGGAACTTTCAGAGTCCTTTCTTATCTGATAAGAACCGCCCAGTAACCTCCTTCCGGCCCGCAAGCCATTCGAAGAGTCGATCAGTGATCCATTGCCGGCGTCGCTCAGCTGCTTACGGATTGCCGTGGGTTTATCGATACCTCGACCCTGAGAGAGCTGCAGTGGAGGGGAAAAGAGCCCCAAAGTGGAGTCGCAAGAGCTCCCACAAGTGGCCAAGCGTAGTGAGACAGGGCCGTGAGTGGAAGTGAGAAGGCTAGAACTCGCTAGAACTCTAAGCCCGCTGGTGCCTGAGTGGTGCCAGACCGAAAGTGGAGAGCTGGGTCGGCATCGGCTTTTACGGGCCTCCGAGTACGAGAAGATGATAAATCCGACGGTGTTGTGAGTCAGAAATGGTTAACTCCGTGCATTCTGCAGTCTGATCTGATGTGTTTTTCCAAGAGTGATTGGCACGGGGAGATGGGGTTGCAAGCGATCGAGAGATCAAAAATGACTTGTTAGATGGATGGGCACTTTTCCAGTGTAGAAAGAGGCCATGCTTGTCGGTGTAGGACGAAGGCTGCATCGGAGCCCAACAATGCATGGCCATCTCTTGCGACTTTGTATTGTGATTGTAGATCTGGTAGATCGTCACATTACCATGACGCACATCACCGCCCTCCAGAATATGTCAAGTGGAATGTGTCGAAGCCACCAGAGCACTGAGCTCTTGCTCTATCGCCGGGCCGTTCAGCCTCTAGATTCGAAGGCTAGATCGATGATCCCGTGGTGACGAGATGTTGAAACACGCGGAAGAATATGGATTTGATTGGCTAATCCGTGAATGGAGGATACGGTATTAACATTAAATTTCTTCTGGGAGGGCTTGCGCAGCGCAAACTTTTGTTGGTCCCTGGGGCGGATGATTGTTTCCAGCTGGTTCGGAGGCTGCAGAGCAAATATCCGCTGAGTCAGGCGGCTACGTTCTCCCAGCTCGGACGGGGATCATGCAGCTTATCCGCTCTGTCAGCGGAGATTGCCCGAAACAGGCATCCGGGTTAACGTGTCAGAAATTTTCACGTGGCTCGAATTTCCATCTTCATCATCCACGGAACTCCACTTCTCTCCTACACAGTAGATACAGTACGAATTACACACGCAGCGCCATCTCGACCGTCTTGGCTTCGGTCGGGCTGGTTGTTCTTTGCTCACCTTTTCCGATGCTTAGCGATCAATACTGAAACATGTGTCAACATCCACGGAGACTCGGACCTCCGTGCATCCTTGTTTCGAGCCTCCCAAGCTTCCAATATTGACAGCTACCTAAGCCATGAATTCACTGAGCCGTTGGCGATTGGCAATGGGTGGGGGCCCCTCTGACTAAGCGGATATTCGCAGCGAGGCAGAATAGCCGGGTGGACCCCAAAATCTTCCTTCGGAAGCTCGCCCAGGCCCCGATATCCACCGGCCCAGTATCAGACTCAAGGCTCAAAGGACCCCCCCCGACCCACTGCCGCCTCTCTCAGTCTGTTGATACTTACCGAGTATATAGGAGCTCTTCGCCCCTCATGGCGCCTAGATCGTCCTTCTTCAGACCCTTTCCATCGGGTGACAACGAGACTTCCATCATTGCTGTCTCGCCCTTCTCACCATGGAGGAAAAGGAAACCTACACCGCATCCCGTGGGATGCTTGAGAGTAGGGACGACACTGATAGTACAGCTACCGTCCTGAACGATGACCCCACCATGCCTACTCGCGACCCCAACATTAGCCGCGCCGATAACTGGTCCTTGATGCCCCAAGTCAAGCAACAGCACGAACGTGATATGCAATCCGGGCTCAAGCCTCGTCAACTCGGTGTCACTTGGAAGGACTTGACCGTCGAAGTCGTCAGTGCCGAAGCCGCCGTTAACGAGAATTTCCTATCGCAGTTCAACATTCCCCAACATATCAAGGAGTCTCGCAACAAGCCGCCTCTCCGCCAGATTCTCCAAAAGAGTCATGGGTGCGTCAAGCCCGGTGAGATGCTTCTGGTTCTGGGCCGCCCTGGTTCCGGCTGCACCACCCTTCTCAAGATGCTCGCCAATCGCCGCCTCGGTTACAACTCGATAGAGGGTGAAGTCCGATACGGCTCACTGACTGCCAAGGAGGCTGGAAATTACCGTGGTCAAATCGTCATCAACACTGAGGAAGAAGTCTTCTTCCCGACCCTGACGGTTGGCCAAACGATGGACTTTGCGACCCGTCTCAAGGTGCCCTTTACCTTGCCGAATGGAGTTGAGTCGGCAGAGGCCTATCGTCAAGAGGCCAAGGAATTCCTGCTGAAATCCATGGGCATAACCCATACAAACGACACTAAGGTTGGCAACGAATACGTTCGAGGTGTTTCCGGTGGTGAACGCAAGCGTGTTTCCATCATCGAATGTCTTGCTACCCGCGGTTCGGTGTTTTGCTGGGATAACAGCACCCGTGGTCTGGACGCCAGTACCGCCCTCGAGTGGACCAAGGCCATTCGCGCTATGACAGACGTGCTTGGTCTCTCTACCATCGTCACTCTCTACCAGGCTGGAAATGGTATCTATGACCTTTTCGACAAAGTACTTGTTCTTGACGAGGGTAAAGAAATTTACTACGGTCCTATGGAACAAGCGCGCCCATTCATGGAGGATCTTGGCTTCGTTTGTCGCGAAGGTTCGAACGTGGCTGATTACTTGACTGGTATCACCGTTCCTACCGAACGTAAGATCCGACCCGGCTATGAAAACCGCTTCCCTCGCAATGCCGAGATGGTTCTTGCCGAGTACGAGAAGTCGCCAATCTATGCTCAGATGAATACTGAGTACAATTACCCCGACACTGATATCGCTCGCGAGCGTACCGAGGACTTCAAGATCTCCGTCGCCCAGGAGAAGAGCAAGAAGCTACCCAAGTCTAGCCCTTTGACAGTTGATTTTGTTACTCAAGTCAAGACTTGTATCGCGCGGCAGTATCAGATTCTGTGGGGTGATAAGGCCACCTTTATCATCAAACAGGTCTCTACCTTGATTCAAGCCCTTGTTGCTGGATCACTATTCTATAATGCCCCTAACAACTCTGGTGGTCTCTTCGTCAAGTCAGGTGCCCTATTCTTCTCGCTCCTCTACAACAGTCTGCTTGCCATGGCAGAAGTCACCGACTCCTTCAACGGTCGCCCTGTTTTGGTGAAGCACAAAGGCTTCGCATACTTCCACCCGGCTGCATTTTGCATTGCTCAAATCACAGCCGATATTCCTGTTCTTTTGTTCCAGATCTCGGTCTTCTCTCTCGTTGTGTACTTTATGGTCGGCCTCACCATGTCGGCTGGTGCATTCTTCACATATTGGATCCTGGTTTTCGCTGCCACCATGGTATGTTATCCTGCCCCTAAAAGAGGTCCCGGTCGCGAACTAACAATGATCAGACGATGACTGCATTGTTCCGTGCTTGCGGAGCCGTCTTCAGTACTTTCGATGGTGCTTCTAAGGTCTCCGGCTTCCTTATCTCAGCATTGATTATGTACACCGGTTACATGATCAAAAAGCCCCAGATGCACCCCTGGTTTGGCTGGATCTACTGGATCAATCCTCTGGCTTACGGATTTGACGCACTCCTCTCAAACGAATTTCATGGCAAAGTCATTCCATGTGTAGGCACCAACTTGGTCCCCAGTGGCGCTGGCTACGATGGCAGTGGTCATCAGTCTTGCGCGGGTGTTGGTGGTGCCGTGCCTGGGCAGACCTATGTTACCGGTGATGCGTATCTCGCTTCTATGTCGTACAGCCACAGCCACGTATGGCGAAACTTCGGTATTCTCTGGGCTTGGTGGGCTCTGTTCGCAGTGGCCACCATCGTCGCCACCACCAAATGGAAGGCCCCCGGTGAGAGTGGTGCTTCTCTCCTGATTCCTCGGGAAAGGCTCCACGATCATCACCAAGTCACACGTAACGACGAGGAAGCACAGGCCATGGAGAAGGGCAAAGCACCCAGCGACGAAGGGTCTCAAAGCGAAGAGGATATCGACAAGCAACTGGTGCGAAACACCTCGGTGTTCACCTGGAAGGATTTGAAGTACACTGTCCAGACACCATCTGGTGACCGGGTTCTGCTCGATAACGTTTACGGTTGGGTCAAGCCCGGCATGCTGGGTGCTCTTATGGGTTCCTCTGGTGCTGGTAAGACTACACTTCTTGATGTGTTGGCTCAACGTAAAACCGAGGGTACCATCCAGGGTTCAATTATGGTCGATGGACGCCCGTTGCCTGTATCTTTCCAACGCTCTGCCGGTTACTGTGAACAACTTGATGTGCATGAACCATTTGCCACTGTTCGTGAGGCATTGGAGTTCTCAGCCTTGCTCCGTCAGCCCCGTGAGGTGCCGCCCGAGGAGAAGCTGAGATACGTTACTACTATTATTGAACTTCTTGAGCTACACGATATTGCCGATACGTTGATCGGTCGTGTCGGTGCTGGGTTAAGTGTGGAACAACGCAAGCGTGTCACCATTGGTGTCGAACTTGTCTCAAAGCCTAGTATTCTGATTTTCCTTGACGAACCTACTTCTGGTTTGGATGGTCAGTCAGCTTACAATACTGTTCGTTTCCTGCGGAAGCTTGCCGACGTCGGCCAGGCTGTTTTGGTGACTATTCACCAGCCCTCTGCCCAATTGTTCGCCGAATTCGATACACTATTGCTTTTGGCAAAGGGTGGAAAGATGGTCTACTTTGGTGATATTGGTGAAAACGGTCAGACTGTCAAGAGCTATTTCGCTCGCTATGGTGCCCCATGCCCGCCTGAAACCAACCCCGCCGAGCATATGATTGACGTCGTGTCGGGAGCCTTGTCTCAGGGTCGCGATTGGAACCAGGTCTGGCGAGAATCCCCTGAACACTCAAAGGCCGTCTCCGAGCTTGATGCAATCGTTAGCGATGCCGCCTCGAAGCCTCCGGGTACCGTTGATGATGGCCACGAATTTGCTATGCCTCTTTGGAAGCAAATCTTGATTGTCACCAAGCGGTCTTGTGTTGCTGTCTACCGTAATACGGATTATGTCAACAACAAGCTTGCACTCCACGTTGGTTCGGCTTTGTTCAATGGTTTCTCGTTCTGGATGATCAACGATCACGTTGGGGCCGTACAGCTCCGACTGTTCACGATTTTTAACTTCATCTTCGTTGCTCCCGGTGTTATCAACCAACTGCAGCCTCTGTTCCTCGAACGCCGTGATATATACGACGCAAGAGAGAAGAAGTCCAAGATGTATTCATGGATTGCATTCGTGACGGGTTTAATTATTTCGGAAATCCCGTATCTCTGTATTTGTGCAGTGTTGTACTTCGTCTGCTGGTACTACACTGTGGGCTTCCCCTCTGATTCCAACAAATCCGGGGCTGTTTTCTTTGTGATGTTGATGTACGAGTTTGTCTACACCGGTATCGGGCAGTTCATTTCTGCCTATGCCCCGAACGCCATCTTTGCTTCGTTGATCAACCCTCTTATCATCGGTACTCTTGCATCTTTCTGTGGTGTGTTGGTGCCGTACGCGCAAATCCAGGAATTCTGGCGCTACTGGATCTACTGGATGAATCCATTCAACTATTTGATGGGCAGTCTGTTGGTGTTCACAACGTGGGACGCCCCTGTCAATTGCAAGGAATCCGAATTCGCGCTGTTCGACCCTCCGAATGGCACAACCTGCAAGGAATATCTCGCCGATTTTATGCAGGGTATGGGCGCCCGCATGAACCTGGTTGATCCCGACGCCACGTCCGGCTGCCGGGTGTGCGAGTACACCAAGGGCAGCGACTACCTTGTCACCATCAACCTCAAGCACTACTACTACGGCTGGCGCGACGCGGCTATCGTGGCGCTGTTCGCCATCAGTTCGTATGCTTTGGTGTATGCCCTGATGAAGCTGCGGACCAAGGCCTCCAAGACGGCCGAGTAAACTGCCTCTGCCGCGTCGCTTTGCACAATGGCCCACATCGTCATTTCTCCCCTCTTCACTTCCTTTTCTTCATCCACTGATAACGGCTGCTAGGCAGTCCTGGTCGTCAGTCTCACACTTTTTTTTTTCTCTTTCTGGCTGCATCTACACATACATATTCCCCTAGATAGACTCGTGTTGCATCATTGCCGGAGCGTTTTATTATTTCCCTTCGTTGTATCCACCACAGCGATCCGCGCATCCTGTGCACTACATGGTACATAATTTATTAGACTTGTCATATACATTTTGCTACAGTCCAGTCCTTCTACAGTGATTGATGTGAGCAATAGCTTGAACATTGACAGTAAAGCCAGTAGGAGTACATCGAAGCTCTTCGCTTAAAAAGCATCCACACCGCGAGAGCCACCACCAGCCTTCCCTCGAGAAAGAGAACGCAATCGGGAGCTGTCCATCAGACACTACACAGTACGGAATAGAGACCAGTCAGATCCTCTCGCACGGTACTACAAATAGCGAGAACAAGAAAAGTGGAGACCAGCCGAAAGGGTAGGGTAGGTGATAGGTGGAATCCTGCGAAATCCGTCTGACACCCTGGCGACCAACGCGGGAGAGCCTCGCTGGACAGTAGATCGAGCTGAAGGAGACGACACAAACAGCTGCTCGAAAGCATACACCAAGACCCTTAAGCCTTAAGCTTCGCTATCAAGCACCAAAAAAAACTAAATTGCCCGGATGCCCACCATAACTATGATTCCAAATGAGCATATGCCTCTTTCCCGCGGTTGGCTGGACCCAGCAAAATCTTTTTTTTTCCACCACGAGGCAGTGTCCACAATCGACGTGTCTTGGCAGGTACCGAGCATACCAACCAACACATGACAGAATTCTCGTGGGTTGTTTTTGCTATCTCTAAGAGGGTATGAGTACAAGTTACAGTACGCTCAGCGATCCATACACACAAAAGCAGAGAATAAGATAACTACCAAAATTCGACAGATAAACCCCTTCATCGCGATGCCCACATATAGCTTCCAGCCAGCCACCAACAAAGACAGGTCGACAAAGGACAATGGACGTTCAACAATCACTCTCAGCTGAAAAACTTTTCTGGGATGGTGGACCCGCCGATGTGATCGAGATTCGATAGTTCGCAATCCCCGTCCCGCGCCAAACCCCAATCCGGGCAACGCAAATGAACATCCGCCTCCACTTTTTTCAATATTTAATCTAAATCGGCCCTGGCGATCACCTCCCGCTCTCACACTTCCAAGGAAAAAGTAAGGTCGTATTTCTGCACGATGTGGGCGGAAGGAATGGATACATCGGTGTCGTGCCTGGGATTGGCATTTCCGAGGGGTGATCGCCGGGTCATCTAGTGTCAGCTGGGGGATGTTGGGTAGATAGATAAAGGAGCGTAGGTCCTCTTGTCCCCTTGACTAGGGCTTTTCTGTGTCTTTCTGGTTGGTGTGGGTGTCTCAACTTAAAAACTCGAACAGAAACCGTTCGCTGCTGTTATTCTCTATCACACACAAGAAAGAAACAAGAGCACAAGGGACAATGCACATCCCCACCCTCCTAGCCACGGCCGCCGCCAGCTTCGCAGCAACCGCCCTGGGCAGCAGCAGCAGCAGCATCAACGACTTCAGCTGCCGCAGCACCACGCACCCGAACCCGGTGGTCCTGCTGCACGGACTGGGCGCGACCTTCTACGAGGACCTGAACTACCTGCAGGGCTGGCTGCAGGCGCAGGGGTACTGCACCTTCGCGCAGACCTACGGCGCGTACGCGGGGTTCCCCTTCCTGGGCGGGCTGCGGAGCATCAACGCGTCCGCCGGCGAGATCGCCGCCTACATCCGCGAGGTGCACGCGCAGACGGGCGCCGCCAAGATCGACCTGGTCGGCCACTCCGAGGGCGCCTTCCAGTCGCTGTACGTGCCCAAGTTCGAACCCGGGGTTGCCGACTTGCTGGACAAGGTGGTGGCCATCGCGCCGCCGACCCGCGGCACCACCTTCATCGGCCTGTATAACCTGGCGTACCTGTTCGGGAATGTCTCCCGCGAGGCCGTCGGCGAGGTGCTCGATACGCTGGGCTGTCCCGCGTGCGATGAGCTGGGCCCCGATGGCGCGGCCGTCGAGCGGTTGAACGATGGGACCCCGATTGTGCAGACCGGGAATAGCTTGACTGTGATTGCGTCTAAGCTCGATGAGATGGTCACGCCGACGAGTACCTCGTTTGTGCACGAGGACGGCGTGCGGAACGAGTGGGTGCAGACTACCTGTCCGCTGGATCCGGTGGGGCATATCGGCGAGGCTTATGACTTGAATGTGTGGAACTTGGTGAAGAATGCGTTGGATGACACGCCGGATCGGAAATTCGTGTGTCTTTTGGGGTCTCCTGGGAAATAGAGTATGGGTTGACGAAAAGCAAAGGTTGGATTTGTACAGTCTAGCGGGAACATGTGGCAGTGTATATAATGTATAATTGAAGCACAATCATGGTATACCATTCGAGATTAAGCATTCTGCGTCTTCTCTTCGTTCAGGGTTGACGAGTCGGATGAGGTTGAGCTCCCTTTCCCCTGCATCAAATTGTGTCCGTCCCTAGAACAACATTAGCCGCGATCACGGACCTGAGTGGGTGGACGTACCCAAGCTTCTTGTCTGGGAGCACAAGCGATAAGATTACGACTGGAGCAGAGAATGCCAGGGCCGCGATCGTTATAAGCCTGCCATAGTTAGTGCACATCATGCATGAAGTCAACAAGAGAACAAACCCCATGACGTCAGAATACTGCGCAAGGTTAGCAAGAAGTGTTCGGCGTCTAGTACTAGGCATAGGCAGCACTCACAGCTCGATTAATTGCCACCCGCTCAGGGGACCCCCAAGCCGGCAATGTGCCCGTGATCGAATTGTACAGCTTTTCCACCTCGGCTTGGTTTACATCAGGCCCAAGGTGCAACCGTAGCTGGCGGCGTAATTCTCCCGAGTAGATCCCACCTGCGATGGAAGATCCGACCCCGTTGCCGAGGTAGGCAGCCAGCATGACCAGAGACGTGACCTGGGCCATCTCGGCATGAGAAACGGCGATTTGAGCGGCCACTACAGCCACTGTCTCGATGATGCCACTGCCGATGCCCTGGACGAGCTGCACGATAACAAGCTCTGCAACCGAGCTTTGGTTCGTGCGTAGGCGAACCATCACCCCATATCCGACCATGCGAATCACCGCACCTGCCACGCCGATCCACTTATAGGAGCGCAAGCGATACATGACCAGGCCGGTCGCCATGCCTACCAAAGCTTGCATGACCCCATTGACATAGTACAGGAATTGCGCATCCCGCGCGTTGAAATTGTGGGAGACCATTGACCAGACGAACAAGTAGGTATGTGTAGCACCGAAGCTGATGTTGTCGACTGCAACCAGAACCACTGGGATGAGAACGGATAAATTCCAGATGTAGTGGACTGGGACGACAGGATGCCGGGCGACATATTTCTCATATGGGTAGAGGCACGCCAGGATGATCGCGCCCACGGCAATGAGAGCATCCACCCAAGGCGTCCTCCACCGGTCTGCAACGGTAGCAGCCAATGTTATTGGGATCAAGATCAAAGAGAAGCCCCCACTGAGTAAGATCAAGCCGCCCAGGTCGATGCGCGAGCAGAACTCATAGATGCTCAGCTGCTCAGTCAAAACCAGTCCAGCCTTCTTAGCCCGCCACTGAAAGATAAGAAGGGTGGTAATGATGAAGCTAGCACCCAAGGGCATCAGGATGGCAAACATACCGATTCCCCATCTCCAGCCGATTCCATTGACGACGCTGTCTACAATGAAAGCGGAGACCCACGGGGTGATCAGAAAGGGGACATAAAGAATGTTGTACGCAAAGCCTCTCCATCGCATTGAAGAGAGATCCGACACAATGGTGGCGTTGAGGAAAGAAGTCCCAGCTTGACCAACAGAGTAGAGGACATAGCCGCCAGCGTAGGTATTGAAGGATCGAGAAGAAGCACAAAGGATATAGGACAAAATGTAACACGAGACAGCGAAGATATAAGCCTCTCCACGGCCAAGAACATCGGATATCTTCGCGATTGGCGGTTTGGTGACGGCGGAGATAATGCTGGCCGCTGTGTTGAGGGTGGCGAGCTTTGACAGCGCATCGAAGTCCGATGTTGCAAAGTTGCGATAAGTTCCGACGGTCGCGTTGTCCAATTCACTACGAAGTTTGGATAAGATGATTAGCAAACATCTCCCAATAGTGATACAACTTACTAAATGACCATCATCATCGCCAACCTGTTGCCGTCAGCATAAACCTAATCTCTTCATTCCATAGAACATATCACATACCCCGCATAAAGCAGATACCTGCCCTTCCTTCCACCCACAGCTTCTGCAGCCTGAATCTTGGCAGCCCCAGTGCTATCCTGCGTGGCTGGGGTGGATTCCACCACCGTGATATCGATATCATCCGTCTTCCAATCCAAGTATGATGGGGAACCCTGGATCTCCCCGTGGTTTTCAGGGGATCGGAAATACTGGCGCCAACGGGCCATTGTAATGACAGGCTTTATTCGCGAGATCCACGGCCAAATGATAATATCCGTGATAGGCGTTCAATCGGGGTCCGAGGAATGGCGGTGGTTCCGGAATGCTGCCCAGCAAGTGCTATGGTTCTGGTCCGTTTGTTCCTAGCCGTCAACCACACATTAGCCAGATCAAGAAGAGTTTTGTGTGAATCGGAAGCTGGTCGACAATAGCAGTAGGAAATGCTGTGCCCGCTACCTGCAGAAGAATAGCGAAGAGAAAAGATGATGAATCACCGGATTAGCCGAAGACATCAGCTAATGAATGTGACAGAAGCCCGGTGGGGGAGTCATTGCCAGCAAGGGAGTTGGAGCGGCGTCTCTCCGACCGTGCAGATCCTGGTGAAGATCGACAAGTATGGGATCATGCTGCAAACATCAGCACGTTATCAGATCATTGCCATTTGGAGCCGGATAGCTCGGAGGAACTCTCCATGATGAGGTGGACGATTGAATCCATGTCCATGATTACTGATAAGGTAGCCGTTTTGGGCAGTGCGTGCGGGGCAAGCCTTGGATTCACTGCGGAGTATCCGTATAATTACAGAGTAGACAATTTGTCAACTGCATCTGCATGATTGAGTGAATGATTGCAACTCCTATCAAGCTTCCTCATTATATTTCAGTTGCTATTCATGGGATCTGCAAGGTGTCCAGGCAGTCAGTGTCGACGAGTCTCAATGCTATTACCCAATGAAGAAAGAGGTGGATGAATGTCACCACGTGATCTGGCGCGGGGTCGCGACGCGTTTGTACACAGTGGCAGCGCAAGTCTTCTTCCTCCCTCTCTTCTCTAGGCAGTGTTGGGCTATACGGCGATTCTAACATCTTCTGGCCATTGATTCAACTTGCTTAGAGCCGCTTTCCTTTGTCGCGACACATCCTACTCACCATGGTCACCGGCCTGAGTCACGCATCCGAGACCGACGAGGCGATGGAGTTGAAGAATGTACGACTTTGAGTCAACACGAAGAGGGTGAGGATAGTGGTGGCATGCTCTGCTTTGAATCGGTCAATTGACAGAAAGACAAGAGTTGTTAGCTCGCCCTCGTCTGCAGGATCGCCTCCGACATCAGCCCAAAATCGCCTGCAGAGCCAGCCCTCCATTAGCGACTATCATGATCCGACCTGTGATGGAGTCAGAACTCATATAACACATCGCCGCAAGGGACAGTAATGCGCAGAGTGTAGCAAACCTAGCCAAGAACGTCTATTAGCGTGACAGCGCACATACATACTTCGGATGAATCCCCTAATGTGACCCACCCTCCGGGTGGTTATCGGACAGATAAAGCCGGTCGACCCATTATTGATTGGCGGGAAGCGCAAATCGACGGCGCAGAGTGGTGGCCTACCTCCCTAGTAGTCAGTAGGTAACTTATGCACCGTCACAAACTGATTGAATGTGAGGGAGCAACTAGCGAATGACTGAGGGGAACTGGCATCCACTTGAGCTGCAATCGACGATAGCGGCTTATACTCGAGACACATTTCATCCCAAATCTGACAGCTGATCTCTCCCATTTCTAGCCTCGATTGGAAATCTCTCGCTCGCCATTTGTGGGCCCGCTTTAAAACCTGCAGATGATAGATAGTGGCTTGCTTCAACCCTTAACAGGAAACCGGATGAAGTTTGCACCTCAGCCAGCAGCCTCTCAGCCAACGACCATGTCTACTGCGCATTTATCTAGCGGGACCCTCCTGTCCCGCAAGACATATTCAATAGTGAGGTAGGTCGTGGTTGTCTTCAGGTCTTCCAGGCTAGTGCAACCGATGGAACGTCTCAAGACTGCCGGCATCGCAACCCCTCCGGACCAGCGGCTTCTGTCAACGAGGACCAATGTAATTGCACGGTTGCGCATAAACAACTCTCTATGGGTGGTACTAGTGTGCCTCGCTGGGTATGCATGGTGGATGCCACCTGTGTCGACGCGCAGCAACACATCCATAGAGCCTTCACAATCAGAATTTACGTGGAGTAAGGTACGTACGTGGTTGTGTACAAGCTGGTAAGAATCTGACGTTGACCAAAAATTTAGATCACCCCATCCGCATCGCTACAGTATCACGATTGCTTCGATGGGTTCCAGTGCGCCCGTTTGGAGGTGCCCATGGATTACCATCGCTCGGATGGTCTCGGCCAGCGCTTTGCGATTGCCATCACTCGTCTTCCGGCAAAGGTGCCAGTGACAGACCCACGCTACGGCGGTGCAGTACTGGTCAACCCGGGTATGCCCTCTTCTTTACTATCCTCGACACAGGGTCTAATCATGGCGAATGCAGGGGGCCCTGGAGGTTCTGGAGTCGCCGAGGTGCTCATAGACGGGAGAAATCTGCAAGCCACTATGGATGCAGAGGCAGATCCCACTATTGAGCCGCTTGGAGACAGCGTGCGCCACAAATACTACGATGTCATCGGATTTGATCCTCGCGGGGTGAACAATACGACCCCGGGCTTCAGTTGCTTCCCGAACATATTCGTGCAAAGGAATTGGGAGTTGCAGGTGGCGGCTGAAGGCATGCTGGGAAGCGCAGACGGCGCGTTTCGTCGCAACTGGGAGCGCTCGGTCGCTCTCAATATGGGATGCTCGATCAACTTGTCCACTCCGTTTGAGGATGGAGAGGAGGCCCTGGGAGAACACATGAACACGCTTCCGGTCGCTCGGGACATGCTGGAAATCATTGAGCGGCATGGAGAGTGGCGTGAGAAAGAAGGTGTAGAAGCACAGCGACGGCGGGATCGAATCGACGGCCACGACCAGCACCAGGTAATCGTGGCTCGGACAAAGTGGAAGCGAGGTCGAGAAAAATTGTTGTATTGGGGCCGATCCTACGGGACTGTCTTGGGCGCGACATTCGCCACACTTTTCCCCGATCGCGTAGAACGTGCTGTGCTGGATGCGGTGGTCGACGCGGACAAATACTTTTTTGATGATGGCCTCAGTGCCATTGAGGATGCTGATGCTATCTTCGATCGGTTTGCGCAGTACTGCGACACGGTCGGACCAGAACAGTGTCCATTCTACATCTCAGGTGGAGCACCAGCCATCAAGCAAGCGTATCTTGACCTCGAGGATGCATTATATAATGCGTCACTGCCCGTCATAGCATCTCCTACTCGAGGTCCGGAACTTGTGACTTGGAGCGACCTGAAAAACATCCTGCGCCTGGCCATGTACCAGCCCATACAGGGCTTTCCTCCTCTTGCCCAGTTCGCAAGTGAATTAACCCGAGGAGATGGGTCGGGGGTGGCGGATATGAAGAGCAGCGCTCGCTCTCCGTCGTGTCCCTCTGATCAATGTGTTCAAGCCGGGCCATGGTCGGCAGTTTGCCAGGTGCCGGGTCAGAACGAGGCATATGCCAGCTCGGCGGTGCTGTGTACGGATGCAGTCTACCTGCAGAATACGGATCAAGAGGATTTCCATCGATATTGGAAGGCCCTGAAAGAGGATAGTTCCATGATTGCAGATTACTGGGCGAGCCTGCGCATGGGATGCGTGGGGTGGAATATTTCACCCAAATGGCAACTCAAAGGTACGTCCTCTTGTTGCGTGCACCTTTCACATCAGTCTAATGTCGCATAGCACCTGTAGGAGGCAATACGTCTCATCCCCTGCTTTTTGTAAACAACATGCTAGACCCGGTGACACCTCTGCGCAGGTGAGAGTCCCCCTTGCCTCGTTACGACTCCTACTAAAGTTGCACAGTGCGCAGAAAATGTCACAGAGGTTTCCTGGCTCTGTAGTCCTGCAGCAGGACTCGGAAGGAGTAAGTGCGAATCGCAATTCACACATGCAGAGGGTGCGTAGAGACTGACAAGCCGCAGCATTCTACTTTGGCCGCCCCGTCACTTTGTGTCGACCAGGCGATTCGGAAGTATTTCCAAACGGGGGAGCTGCCACTGTCCGATACGGTCTGCGAGGCTGACCTGAAGCCATTGATTGGGATCCCTACAGTCAAACAGGGGATCAGAAGCAGGAGCCAGAGCGATCAGAAAGCATACGAGATGCTCAAAGCAAAGTCGCGCGGTTTGCCCTGGACGCGATTGCCATTATAGCGGATGTGATTGGGAACCGCCGGTGTGGGCCTTGTGCTCCCTTATCATGGATGATGGATTTGATCTCCACCTTCCTATCTTGCGGTCTCAAGGGCTGTTGTATATATCGAAGATAACAGCCATGTTGCACATCTCTAGTTGATATGCCCTTGATTACATCCGATTACACCGCCTCCCATGAGGAGTTTCTACATCGAATCAGCTTCCCATCTTAGTTTCACAGATACTGCCGTGACCTAGAGAAACCCGCCAATATTCGCCACGTCAGACCTCAAACTGGATGATAAGGTAGGATTGATCAACAATGGCCTCGCCCCAAGCGTCCAGTGGAGACAATTCTCCGCACTCGAACCCAAGAATGCGACGCGGAGTAGCCTCGGTCGCAGGCCAGGATCGGTTATGCTACCCCGCCCAAGGCGGCAGCAGCAGCACACCATACCTGGTAGTCAATCCAAAGGCGTGCATGAGGTGTCAATGCATGAGCATATAAACTAGGGTGGCGGTCTGACTTCCAATTACCAACCTCCGACCCTTCATTGCACAGCGACCGCGCAAGCAGTCCACATCCTTTTTTTCTTCCACCATCTCGAAGTACAGTACATACACAGTACACCCTCACCATGGCACCTCCCAGCTCAACCGAGACATCGACCACCCAAACGTCCCAAGTCACCCTTCAGACCCGCCAGTCCTCCCAAGAGGATGGTATGGAGGCGGCGACAGTGAAGAACCAGACCTCCCAATACCCCAAGCCCCCTGTCTTCGAAGATAAGTACGAGGAACGAGAGTACCTCAAGGGCCGACTCGCCGCTGCATTCCGCATCTTCGGGAAGAATGGATACGATGAGGGTAATCTTTTGTTGCCTATTCACTTCTACCCTCTGCGTCTCTCATCTCCTCCATCAAGACTGATCTCCTAGCAGGCGTGGCCGGCCACATCACTCTCCGCGACCCTGTCGACCCGACCACCTTCTGGGTGAACCCGTTCGGCGTGGCCTTCTCGCAGATCAAAGCCTCCGACCTCATCCAGGTCAGCCATGAAGGCAAGATCCTCGACGGGGGGCCGGTCCGCCTCCTCAACGCTGCAGCCTTCATGATCCACTCCGCGATCCATGCCGCCCGGCCCGACGTCCTGTGCGCTGCGCACAGCCACAGCATCTACGGGCGATCGTTCTGCGCCCTCGGTCGGCCATTGGACATCATCACGCAGGACTCGTGCGCGTTCTACAACGTATAGAACCCTTACACCCCGCCGTGTGTCGCAGAAAGTCAAGCTAATCTGGGGGACGATACAGGATCACGTCGTCTACAAACAATTCAACGGGGTCGTGCTGTCGGAGGACGAGGGACACAACATCGCCAAGGCGCTGGGGAACAAGAAGGCGGCGCTGCTGCAGAACCACGGCCTGTTGACCGTGGGCACGAGCATCGAGGCGACGGTCTTCTGGTTCGTCAGTCTGGAGAAGTGCTGCCATGCGCAGCTGTTGGCCGACGCGGCGGCGGCGGGGCGCGGCGGGGCGACGATCAAGATCGATGATGCCGATGCAGCGTTCACATACAAGACCGTGGGGAGGCCCGGGTCGGGGTATTTCAGTGCGAAGCCGCTGTTCGATGTGATCCATGAGGAGACGGGGGGGAGTTACTTGCTGTAGACCTGGTCGTATACTTTCTAATGTTTACAACTGCGGCTACGTCGGTGGCACACAATATACGGAGATGAACGATTTGGCCCTCAAGGCATTCAATCATATTAAGACGATATCATAATCTCCATACATATGTGCATATCATATACTCATCCCCTACTCATCCTCCTCATCCTCGCTCAGCACCTCCCCGTTCTCCTCCGCCTCCCTCCTCCGCTGCGCCTGCTTCTCGGCCTTCCGCTCCAATAACCGCCTCAACTTCTTCGACGAATTGAACACCCCATTCGTCGCCGCCCCGCACGCCGCGCAACTCGGATCCTTCCGATACCGCTTCAACGCGCACGCCTCGCAGAAGTAATGCCCGCACTTGGTCACGATCGGCTCGCGATACGGGCCCTGACAGATGATGCACGCAAACGGGATCTCCTCCAACTCGGCATCCTCGTCGTCCATGTCTTTGTCCGCAGCTCCGCTTCCTCCTCCGCGCGCCCGATCCGACACCACCGTCCCAACCACCTTCCTCCCCTTGGTGACATTCTCCCACTCCTTGTCCAACTCCCACCCCGCCTTGTAATCCGACCGGTCGTGCAGGAACTTGCAGTTGTCGCCGAACCCACACCACCCCGTCAGCTTGTAGTCCTTGCACACGTCCGGCGCGTAGTCCGTGAACGTGGTCATGCGCACGTTGGTGGGGGCGCGGACGGGCCCCACGGCCTTTTTCGGGGGCGCGTCCGGGTTGCGGCGGATGAAGGTTTGTTGGGTTTGGTGCGCGAGGCCTTTGTAGGTTCCGTCGGGTTCGTGGGGGAGGGAGGGTTGGGGGTGTCGGGTTTTGCCGAGCAGGTTGGCGGCGCTGGTGGTCTCGGTTTCGTCGTACCAGTTGGATTGTTTGGTTGCGTCGTTGGTGTCGGGGAGGAGCGGCGGGGCGGTGGTGGTGGCTGTAATTGTGGTTGTGGTGACGGGGTCGTTGGGGGTTGTGGTGCTGCGCGCGGCCGAAGAGGCGCTCACGACGCCGGCGTTCTTCTTGCGCCGCTTGATGTTGGTGGTTTCGTCGGAGGAGAATTCGGAGGAGGAGGAGGAGGCGTCGGAGGCGGAGGGCGGCGTCGCGGCGCGTTTCTTGCGCAGGTTCGTTTGGGCTTTGGCGCCGCGTTTTTTGAAGAGTGGTGCTGGTGCTGGTGCGGTTGTGGCTACAGCTGCGGTGCTTGGATCTTGTGTGTCTGTCATTTTGTGTGCGGGTTCTGGGTGAGGATTGGGAGGTGTGGGTGACGATGCAGTGGAGGTGCAGTGGTGACCGTCGACGGGGAGAGGAGTTTCTTATCCGGGGTGAGAGATCCAGGCGGTGGCGCGGCACGTGATGATAGCGGGCTCTCGAGGGATGACTCAGGCAGCAATTCTGCTCTCATCTCCAAGTAGGTCTGGAAAGTTCGAGTGGCGAGGTCACCACTCTTACCACTGGTGTTATGCATTTGTTATCTCATACTCAACAGTTACTCTTTTGTACTATGTCTCTCTCTACAGATTTCTTCCTCTGATCCAACAAATCCCTGCCTACTGTTCTGTTCGACAGCTGCAGGCAAGCGGATACGAATAAGAAATATAGAGCCCACGGTGGTGAGCTTGGGGGAATAAGGGAAGTAAGATCGAGCACGCAACATCGACCCGATGCTTGTTACCCGGTGATTATATTCTGACCAGGGCAATGCAGAGAGGATGATGGTGGTTGGGCATCTCATTCTTTTTCAACTTCGACAGGGAGAATGAGTCCAACCTTCACAAAAGTCTTCTACCCGGCTACAGGCTTTGTAACTGTCCTGTCTATATCTGTCTCTACACAAATGCCTTACTCTTTCTCATTACACCTGCAGCCTTGTGAATGGCCTGTATGTATATTTTCCCAGTATCCTGGACCCGCCCTTGCTACTATCACGCCTGCAGAGTTCTCGGGACGTAAACTATTCTGAATCACATAGAAGTCGAGAAATCAAGCTTTCAGATACATTCTCGATTTACGAGGTATTTGAAGGGACATAGCACGATGAGTTCGCTTGGTAAACAGAGATTTTTCCCACCTGTTGATGGCATTTCCTTCAAGACACCGGGAAATTCCCGAGAGGAAGGTTGCCTCTTCTGAATCCATTTCGAACCTCGTGGTGGATTACCTCTTTCTGCCGAAAACCGACAGCTGCTTTTATCAGCTTGGTGTGTTTGAAGACCGTACCCTGGCAGGCTTTGCGGAAGCTCTGGTCTTCCGCCGGCTGAAAGTTAGGGGCTTACTAGTAGTAGGGCTGAGAAAGATCTGGGAGATGCTGGAGCTTACTGTAAGTTGAAAATTGCAGTTTTGGCTTAAAAATGATGCCTATAAAGAAGGCCAATCGAGCCATCCAGAAGATGGATGCCGACAAGGCCCGGTACCGCTTTGCGCTTGTCAATGAAAAGCACGGGGAAAGTGGTCAAGACGAGGTTGCTAGTTTCGACTCTCAGACTCGAAGTACAGCACGTGAATAATTCCTGGCTTTCATCGCCCATTGCTTGGGCGTTTTTGACGGGTAGAGTGGATAGGTCAAGTTATATCGGATCAGACTCTCCGAAACTATTCTCGCCATGATTGATGCCCCTACCCAGTTCATAAGGTAATCGGCTCTGTTGGTTCTTGGCACGAGAAAGACAAGAATATCCCGACATATCTTGAAAGGCCAAGATTTTAAAGGCTGCTCGCGACAGAGATTGTGCGGCTTTTCCCATTCCCACTTCAGAAGAACCCGTCACAGTAAGGGCTTCCAACCTCGGCATCCTTTCATGCTTGAGCACAAATTTATTGATACTGGATTCGGCACATCAACGGACTGGGTGTTCATGGCTGAGTGGCGCATCAGAGCCGGGCTAAAGATGTTGTCTGGACTGCCTGTGTTTATTCATCTTGCGATAACTGCACGGCCAGATGCCAGTCCAAATGCTCTATAGCTGCAGACGCACCGACGGATCGATTGCAATGGGGACAATGGTAGCTACCTGCCTGCGAGTGACGGTCATCCTCCACTGACTCGACCTGCTTGGCGACGTCTGATCGCCTGAAATACGATGAAATGGTGCGTTTGCGTAGTGGCTTGATCTGAAACCCCGAGAGTCGTAGTGACAGACCCTGACAAGGCCACAGGTTGGGATCCTTGGTGAATTTCGTCAACAGGGGGTCCGCAGCGGTCATCAGTGAAGTCTCCGAGATCGGCATCGCCGGGGAAATCGCCACCTGTCTTGAGCGCCCCGGACCGAACCGGCCATTCATCTGGTGACACAACGTGAGGGTCGTCGGGCGCAGTTCATGCCCCTCGGCCTCGAGTTCGTGAATCCTGCCGAGCAGGTCGACAATAAAGATACGGAGCCAGTGACTCGCTCGATCGGCCGGGAGCCTCGGAACAAAGGTCTTGGCCGATAACATTGATTCTGTATGCGTGCGAGATACCACCTCGCTCTCATCGACACCGCGGATGACATTGTAGACCCAAGATCCGGCCTCCGAGCCTAAGATAGACTGCAACTGCGACCGGCTCAGTGAGCGCAGGGCAGAGACCTGATCCGTCTGGAATGCTTGCACCAGGTGACGGCCAAGGTCTCGTCCAAGGCCACGAATGTTCTTGACTGGGCATGAGGAGAGGAAACTCGACACGGCTTCGGGCAGCACCACCGATTGCCCGTTGGGCTTGTTCCGGCCGGCGGCGAGCTTTGCCAGCATTTTGTTCGACGCGATGCCCGCTGAACTGGTATATTTCAGCTGCCGCAGTATGTCTTGCCTCACCTGATTGACAATCCGTGAACCGACGTTGAGCGCAATCTCGTCCCAGTCCCGAGCAGAGTTTTCATCACCAGGTTGCCCTGCTCGACTTCCTAAGAGATGCGCGCCATGCCACTCCAGTCCTTTCTTCAACTGGGGGAGCGGGAGATGCACATCTAAATCGGGGCTAGGCGAAACCTGTAGCTCAGGATGCTGAGCCACAAGCTCTTGATACACGAGAGGAGAAAGATCAAGAAAGATCTCGTCAATACTTGCCCGTTCGATTGGGAGCGGAGACGTGGTAAGCGATTCGCGTACCAGTGTCATGGTCCGGCGGGCCTCCAGTCGGTACGGATCCAGTGCAGCCTTGTCTGTCTTCATTCTCTGCAGCACGTCTGGCCAATAGCCCCAGGTGGAGGATCCTTCCCGCCAAGTAGCAACATGTTGTAATACTATGTCCGGACATCTGGCCTTGACCTCATCCACGGACATGCCGCGAGTCAGGCCATACTGCCGCGCCGGATAGTTGAGGGCAATGATCGCATTCCACTGTTGCACGGCCAGCGGGACTGTGGGCGGAAGGCCGAGGCGGACGCTCTCACATTGGGCATAGAAGGCATCGTAATCAATTAGGGCAATGACGCGCAGCGGGCTTTTTGGTGAGGCTTGTTGTAACAGTCGGAGATGGCGATAGGTGAAACGAGACTGTCTAGATTGGACCATACTGTCCGGGCCAGGCGTTCAACCACCCGGTTGAGCACTTGGTGTTTCTTGTGGTCTGCAGCCATATAAATTAGGGATCGAAGCGGGGCACAGTCAGGTTGCGGTAGCAAGTGGCGTCACTCGAGTGAGGGTCTCTCTCGCCCTCTAGCTTTCTCCAAGAGCCGCACGATTCCGACTTGGCGCGGCAAGCGCGACCCGCTGCAACCAGCAAGGTGATCGATCGATCGATCGATCGACCAATTGATTCGAATTAATGGTTCCAATCACTACTAGGTAGGGCGAAATTCTAGGTCAATGGTATGTGTCCACGAGCACGTCAGAGGTGCCACTGCTGCCTACCAGGCAGTGACAGGATCCGCTTCGAACACAGAAGCACAGAAGCATCGAAGCACATATAAAGCAGCCAGGAGTTCGCCCAGACAGGTATGTCCGGCCCCATTTCGTGTGGACCAACTGAGAGAATATCATGGCCCCTGCCCCTGTTATGCGTCGAAAGGCCCAACGAGCCGCAAGAAGCAAAATGAGCCGAAGAAATCCGGCGTAGGTCTCGTCAACAAAGTCACCGGACACATCCTCCCAAACCATTTCCAAGCCCCAGAAGCGAACATCTCAGAGAAGTGGTGCGAGCGCGCCCATCGAGTTCTTAATAAGCTGCACGGGCCCCACGATTCCCTCTCTAGGGATGCAATGAATGCCGATGGCATTAATTGCCCCAGCGAGTTTTGTGACGTTTTGCACGGTCTGATCTACGGGTTTCTTTGCCAAGCTATCAACGAGCAGAACGCTATTCGTCAAATTCAGAGCATGAACAGAACCTACGGATCCAAGGGTTTCTCGTGACACCCATCTCGTACGTCTGGAGTAGTTGTTGAGTCCGAGAGTCATGGGAGGTGTGCAGCACTGCTGCTCTAGGCCCTAGATTGTCGACTGAGGTTGCGAATCGTCATATGCACTCCTGAAGTAAATTAATGAACATCCCGCTTGTTCTCACTTCTAGAACGAAAGGCTTGCGGTATTCTGTCTGCACAGCTCCATCTGAATGATATTGTCTCAGTGGTTTGAGGGTCACGAAGTTCATACTTTGAATCCTACCGAGTTGCAGCATGTAGTTGAATGCCCAGCAGATTTGTTTTAACAAGGTGTAGTGTCGTCCACCGACTTCATAGGACCAGATCTATCCTGATAACAGAAAGCCCCTGTGAACATTTGTATTGTGACATATATATTACGAAGCACTTGCGAGTAAACCGGGCCTCGACTCCAGATGATAATTTCCCTATAAAACCTCCTTCAACACACAATCCTTGCACATGTAGAAGCCGCAAGCACCACCCCCACGCCAACCCAGAGGCCGCTCAAGCTTGGCTGAGAACGAGGTCCACCTCTGGGGACTCCGCACGAGACTGAAGCCGGTCTGGGCGATCGTCTTCTTTCGCCGCCAGCTTCGCCTGCCTGTGCAGGATGCGAGGCGGCATCATGGTGCCCGTCTTGGCAATTGCGAGATTGCGCCGCCACCGACTCGCCCAGCGGGCGTCGTCATCGGCCTGGCGGATATAATAGGCCAGGTCGGCGGTGGCGTCCCACTCGGCCTGGGAGATGCCCGTCGTCCCCAGCCACGCGAATCGATTGCCCGTGTAGCGGAGGTCCCAGTCATCGTAGCGCGGCTCCCGGATGGCCTCCAGGTAGTGCAGCGTGCTCCCGGGCCAGGTGGTCGGGGTACGACCGCCGATGGCGTAGTTGTTGTGCGAGTTGCGGCAGCGGTCGGTCCACACGGTCTTGTGCATCACGGCCGCCACATGCGCCGTGAACGCCGCGCAGGCCTCGCGCTTCGGGGCCATGGAGTGGATGGGCTCGATCTGGTAGCGGTCGATGAACGCGCAGATGTAGTCGGCCTGCGCCTCGATGGCGACCAGCGTCGGGCCGTTGGAGACCGGCGTGTAGGGCCCGAGCATGGTGAAGGTGTTGGGGAACTCCGAGATGCCCACGCCCATGTAGCCCACGATCTCCTGGGCCCACTCGGCTTGCAGGTTGCGTCCCCCGGGGCCCAGGATCGGGTAGCGCGGGATATACGAGGTGTCGAAGCCGGTGGCGCAGAGGATGACATCGCCGCGGTGCGCCGTCCCGTCCTCGCTGCAGCAGCCCGTCGCCGAGACGGACGACACCCCGCCGTAGACGATCTCGACGTTGGCTTTCGACAGGGTCTCGAGGTACCGGAAGCCGGACGGTACCACGCGCTTGCAGCCGACGGCAAAGGTGGGAATGAGTCGTCGCTGCAGCTCCTCCTTCGGCAGACCTTTCCGCATTACAGACTCCAGGAGCTCGCGACTTTGACGCTGGAGGACGGTGTCCCGGAGATACATGGCTGCCAAGCACCCCCACCCCCCGGATGTTAGTTTGTGTTGTCTAGAGCGAGTCCCAGTCATCCGGTCCAGAGCCCAAATGCCGGGGGAGAGCGCTTACTGAAGATACTGTTCATCGTGCGCTCATTCTCGAGGCGCAGCCGCTGTACGCTCTCCGGGTGTTCAACAAACCGGGCGATCTGTTCCGGCGAGAAATGTCCCGCCTCGCTACTGATATCGGGCAGCAACCACGTTGGGGAACGGATGAAGATCTTGACCCGGTTGACAATCGGTTGAATGGCCGGTAGGATCTGCACCGCCGAGGAACCCGCGCCGATCAGGAGGACATCTTTCCCCGCCAAGGAGACCGTTTCATCGTAGTCGGCGCTATGAAGCGTGATCCCCGTGTAATCCTCCCAGCCGGGGATCTGGGGCCAAGCGGGCTGATTCAAGTAGCCCGTCGCGTGCACGAGGATATGACACCAGTCGTGGAGAACGTGGCCCGAGGCCAGGTCCGTGACCTGGACTTCCCACTTCCCACTCGCCTCGATCCAGCGGGTTTCCACCACCCGATGGGAGGGCTTGATGTACTGCCAGAGATTGTGCCGGGTGGCAAACCCTCGGAGATACTGTCGGATCTCGGCGGAGCCTGCATAGACACTGGACCAGTCGAGTTTCGGCTCGAACGAGTAGGCGTAGTTGTGGGAGGGGACGTCGCACGCGCAGCCTGGATAGCGATTCTCATACCATGTGCCGGAGACATCGGGGTTCTTCTCGTAGATCTGTCTCACTCACTCCACGTTAGCACGATCTGGGTCTTTTCGGCTGGCTTGGGCAAGTACAGTAGAAGTACATGTACATACTGTGAGAGAGAATTGTCTGAAAGATCGCTGGAGCTTGTACGCTAGACAGAGACCCGATGCACCAGCACCCACACAAATGATCTTCACAAAGCGCTCATTGTGAATGGCGTCAGTCTTGCGAGGATCCATGGTGTAGAATGGGGAGGTGAATGTGTGTACCACCGAGGGTTGGGAGTGAGCTGGGGTATTAAAGCCCCCATGCATGTAGTAGCGGACGCATCAGAAGGAACAGGGGCCTACCAGAGGGGGCCTATCAAGGGTAAGCACTAGATACAGGATACAGGATACAGGATACAGGTCTATGAGTTAGAGTATGTGCTGCACCGTGAGAGCAGGAAGACTTGACATCCAAAATATCTGGCTAGCGACTAGTCCTAGTTCTAGTGACTAGTATGTGTAGAAGTACCGTCCGAGACACGTAATGTATGCAAGCAAGTACAGTACAGGGTACAGTAGGTAGTTAACTTACTAGTTGGAAACCAAGTAAGCAACAAAGAAGGAGGCTTGATCCGCCCGCTATTTAGCTGCCCTTTAGCTGCAATTTAGCTGCAAGGCACAGCCCACCCGATCACTGAGAGACAGACATCTAAGGTTGCAATTGTTCCACTATTCACTGTTCCACTACTCCACTGTTCCACTGTTCCCTATAATGCCCGTATAAATATTGCTTCCCTCATCCTCATTCTGAGCCCCTCTCTCCCTTTCCCTCTTCCCTTTTTCTTCAAACTTCCTCTCCCATTCCTCCCCCCCTTCCCTCTCTTTTCATTGCTTTGCACTTATCCATCATCCAACTCCAACTGTAACTCGAACCTACTTCTTCTTCCGTCTCAATCACATCATGGCTCCTCCTCTTGTCCTCCTCACTGGTGCCACTGGCCTGATCGGATTCCGGATACTTCAAGAACTTCTCCAGAAAACCGACTATACCGTCCGGGTCACTGTGCGCTCCGAGGAAAAGGCCCAAATCATCCTCTCCAATCCTGTTATCCAGAGACTGAATCCCGGGGACCGGCTGACCTACACCGTCGTCCCGGACATCCTTGCGAAGGATGCATTTGACGCTGCGCTGAACGATGCGACATACGTGATCCACACGGGGTCGCCAGTGCCCGTGCCCGACTTCGATCCCCTCACCCAAGTCTGGAAGCCCACCGTCGAGGGCACCTCCAACCTGTTGAAGTCCGCCCTCAAGTTCCCCACCATCAAGCGTGTGCTGGTCACCTCCTCCATCGTCGCCAACATGGCCCCTATGCCCGATCCCTCCATCACCGTCACCGCCACCTCCCGCGTGACCCTGCCGGGAATCCCCGACACCTTCTCCAACGTGTTTGAGGCCTACGTCCTGGGCAAGATCATGGAGCTCAACGAGACAGACGCATTTGTGGAGCAAGAGAAGCCGTCATTCTCGGTGGCCCGCGTGATCCCCGGCTACGTCTACGGGCGCGATGGGTTGGTGCTGAGTGCCGACGCAGCCATCGCCAAGGGCAGCTCCTGTGGAATCCTGCTGCGCAGCGTGACGGGCATCGACTGCCCCGCCCCCATCCACGGCGGGTACGTCCACATCGATGATCTGGCGCAGGTCTACCTGAAGGTCCTGCAGCTGGACCCCACCGCAGCAGGAGCCGCCCCGCACAGCTTCGGCGCCTGCTCGCTCGTCGATTACTCGGACGCCTGGCGCATCGTGGAAAAGAACTTTCCGGGCGCGGTGGCGGCCGGCCAGCTCAAGCAGGCCAACTTGCCTACCCTCCCGATCGCCTACGATTCCAGTGAGACGGAGAGATCCCTGGATGTGCAATTCCGTCCGTTCGAGGATGCGGTCAAGGACGTGGTACAATTTTACTTGGATCAAAGGGAAGCAGAGAAGGTTTAGATTTAGGTGCAGGTATGGGTTTGGAGGACCGATGTGCCTATGGAGCCTTTCGCCCTGATACTTTAATTGAGCCTTCATGCCTAGTATGTTTGAAGTTGACTTGCTCCCGTAGTACTCTCTTCTTCCTAGTTCTGTAAACCACTAATTTGGGGTCTTATTATTCATCTGACCAATTTGCGTACGTACTGTACTGTACTTCGTATGCATTAGCACGCAGTAGCTGCATTAGAGATTGCAGGGGAATCACCGCCCCAAGTAGCTGCTGACACCTGCCTGCAGACACGACCCCCAAGCTAGTCAGTAGCGTGAAAGGCGCAGAGAGTAAAAGCCAACACTGCTGCCCTGGAAGCAAGGATCGCAGGCGTTGGATGTTGGATGGCTGATGCGGGCATCATGACTGCGCTGCAAGCCCCGCTTCACCATGGATTATAAGCTCGCTGGATGTCATTCCGGAACCAACCCAAGGGAATCAACCCATTTGCTCACGTTGTTGTCTTGCGCTTCGCAGGGGGAATTCCCGCCGTCTCATTCTTCGCGCGATCATGTCTGCACAATCAAGCAGCTATCCTGCTGGATGGCTGGAGGTTGATCATGGCAGTCGGGTCATGGCGGCTGTCAGCTTTATCCTGGTCTTCACCACGATCCTGCTAGCCCTGAGGCTGTATGCACGCAGCCTGACCACTGCTTCTCGTGGCTGGGACGAGTTCCTCCTCGTCCCCTCCTACCTTTGTCTGTTGGGCCTGCTCGTATGCCTTTACCGTGAGTCCCCCCCCCAGTCCTGGATGCGGTCTTTTCAATTGGCAACAAAAGGCCTACGGGCCCGACTAAGTATTCTCCATTCGGTAGTCGACGTGATCAAAGGAGGGCTCGGTCGCCATGGCGCCGCCGTCGAACAGGAAGATCCGCAGAAGCTCGTGACCTTCCTCGAGCTCCTCTACGTGCTGGACTGGTTCTACGTGCCCTCCAACGCCATGTCGCGCATCTCGGTCGTCGCGCTCTACCTCCGGATCTTCACGCAACCCCTGTACCGGGCCGCCTGCTGGGGGGTGATCGCCTTCCTGCTGGGAAACATGATCGCGACGATCATCGCCGCGCAGGTCGAATGCTTCCCGCTGCAATTCACCTGGGACAAGACCATCCGCGGCGGCCACTGCTTCAACCAGATCCTCTGGTACAACCTGACCAATCTGCCCAACGTCATCGGCGATGTGCTGGTGATGGCCTTACCAGTCCCCACGGTCTGGGGCCTGCAGGCGTCCTTCAGCCGCAAAGCCGGCATTGCAACCGTCTTTCTGACGGGGAGTATGTACGTGAACCCCCCCCTCTCCTCACGAAAAGACCGTCCCGACTAACACTCCCCTCTTTCTCCGTTCTGCTCCGTCAGTGGATTGATCGCGTCCTGTATGCGGACGAGTGTTTTCTTCTCCGATTCGAATCTGATCGTCACCGATCCCACCTGTGAGTCTCTTACCTCCAACCCGCTCTGGAAAAGTTCTTCTCCTTTCTCACACGTCCACCCCCCGACCCAGACGCAGACGAAGCCTTCTCCTGGACCGCCGTCGAATGCGGCATGTACTTCTCGGCCGCGTGCCTGATCGGCCTCCGGCCGGTCTTTGGCAAATTGATCCCGTGGGTGCACGAGAGGGCGGGGCGTCTGACGGGGCGGAGCAGCAGCAGCAGCAGCAGCAGCAGCAGCGTCAGGGCGGGCGGGAGCAAATCCGGCGGGTCGTCGTCCCGCGCCCCGATCCTCCTCCAATACCAATCCCGCGGCGGACCCCGTCGTCATCGTCGGCCGTATGCCTCGCTTTCCACGCCCGGCGATCCGGCGTCGCGGGGCGAGGGGCAGGATTCGCGCGAGAGGGCCAGCGTGCTCACCACCGTCGTCGTCAAGATGGATTCGACCCCGTCCGAGTCCGAGCTGGCGGACCGGCTGGCCGAGCGGGAGCCTGGCGATATCCGCGTCCAGACGCGGTTTGAGGTGCTGAGCGAGCCGAACGTCTAGGGTTCGTGGTGGACTTTATGCTTGATATTGGCGCTGTGGGGTGTCTTAGTGTACAATACATACTTTGCTGCTAGGGGTTCATTGGGTTATGAGATCTCGTACTCCCCGGGGGAGTACTAGACTTTTTTATTTTTCTTTTTTTGCTTGAGGTTGGATAGTACGCACAGTACATATTGGACATGCGCAGTACATAAGGAGATGAATTCTTCGCGGGACGACGCAGTCACCGATCTTCGGACTTTCACCAGTGAATGGGGTAGGTAGTCAGACGCCGTAAGCAACCATCCACGGCGCTTGTTATGGCCAATTCCAAGTTTGCTGTGAAGCGGCCTCGAATCCGATGCCTGGACAGGAGGCAGGTACTGCAAAGGCGGTTCGGAGCAGTTGGGCTGGGCTGCTGGGTCCGCACGGACATTCACACCCTCGGAGCCAGCCTCCTTGGGTCTATGGGAGACAGTCCGTGTAAGCGGAGAAATTCACCACTGTGTTCGGTAGCTAGCTGCTCGGTAGACCAGGCTAGCAACACGGCTGTTACGGCTCGTCTCAGTGCATTGGCCTGTGTTCCCGTCTGACAAGGCGGATCCATGATCGGGCTTAGTAGAACTCACGTTTTTCAGTTGGTGTATTGTATTGTATGGTACGGTGTGGTACGGTGTGGTACGGTGTGGTACGGTGTGGTATCCGGTACAGCACTCACTGGCAACACTAGGGAACGTTCCTACACAAACTAAGCTAAGGGACCTAGTGCTTACTTATTATTCCTGCTGGGTGGCAGTCTTTCGATAGCCGCTAACTTACAGCTGCTGTTCACCCCTTCTCCCACTTCCTAATACTCTGTAATATCGGTCCAGGGGTAGCATCCAACATTGACCAGCTGGTCGAACCCGGAAGCATAGTGAATCAGCCACTACCACCCCCTCAAACCATCGATTGCTCTAGCCCAACAGATGCAGACGGATAACCAGGCCAGGCACTGCCATTCTGGACTGTCGATGGTATAACCTTTTACACCAGGATCCGCATGGTTCGGGAGGAACACTTCGCACAGACAATTGACTCGGGTAAGGTATTGCCCGGTGCATCTGGTTCTGATAAGCACCCACTATGTAAGCACTAATCATCGAATCTAATCCTGATACGGCGACAGCACTCAGCCCCCACGTTGCATGCACGAGACACGATAGCTAGTATCCCCCGCCCAGGAATTGATTTCTTTCTTTTTTTTTGTTTAACCACCAACCAAGGAAGCCCGCCGGCGGACCGCTCCGGCACCGCCCCCACCCCCACCAGCCCATACCTAATCTACAAGCCCCGTGCAAGAGGATCAATAGAGATCGAAAGGAATGTCATAGGCTCATTAGAGCCGGTGGTTTGTGCTTCTGACCCGGCCAGAGGGGAGATTGAGGGGTGGGGGCTGTGGCATGCAGTACTGCACAGTGGCTCACTTGCCAGGCCGATTTTGTGCCTTTCTTACATGAACGTGCGCCATTCGACTCTCCATGCGGTGGCATGAAGCACCACGTCCGCCTCGCAAGATCTTAATACTCTCTCCGATGACTTTCCTCCTCTGTCGATCCCCGCGTGGTAACATACGTCTGTATAATTGTCTTCATCGCGATCCCGTCCTGATCCAGTTGATCAGGGGTGCTGCCAGTAACGATGGCATCCTGGCTCCCCAGCGTCGTATCGGCCAGACCCCGACGCCGATTGGCTTTCCGAGCGCTGCGTTGCTGCAGATCACCCGCTCCGGGAAACTGCGCGCTGTGGGAAATTCTGGCCGTGCTGGAGCCGAAGATTGAGGGGGCGTACGCCTTGATCAGAACGGAGAGTGAAGGGGCGCAGCCGCAGAAAATAGCTGAAATTGATGAACACAGTCTAGTGTTAGAGCGAGACAGATCCTCTGATTGGAATGGGGAAGGGACGCGATTACGTACCGACGTAAGCCTCAATCGTGCACCAGTTGAGAGAGTCAGCCAGAAGGAGGTAATACTCCTCTTTGGCGGAAGCAAGTCTCCTCACGAAATTGTAGCGAACACAGGCCGCTAGGTTGTAGCATAGATATTAGTAGAAACTCATGTGGGTTTCTTGGATGGTAGGATAATACAAACCAGCAATGGACAGAATCCCCAGCCCGAAGATCGCCAGGATGGCCCCCTTCTTACGCCAGGTCACCTGTAAGCCGTAGAGCATTGGAACCGGGAGGAGGTAGATCAGGATGTCTGTCACAATATTCAAGACGCCGTTAACTTCGTAGAAGAGTTGCTGCGCGCCTAGGGACATGCAGCGGCTATCTCCTGTTGGGCTCGTCCAGAACAAGGATGGAGGTCTGCAGCTGGCGAGTGACCCGATGAAGCTTGCGAGGGAAAGACCGATATTGAGGAATATAACGAAGAAGACAGCCCAGCGCATGAATCTCCGGGGATCCAGACGTAGGTAGAACCACAGTAAGGACATCTTGACCAGCCCCATGGAAAGCGTGTAAAAGAAACGTGTCACCCATATGCACTTGCCGGTGGCTAGAGTTAGACAATGCTCTACCTCTTAATGAAGGAAGATATCAGGGCTTACCTTTAGCATAGGCACGGTGTCGCTTTCCGTTATGGCAAGCGCATGTTTTCCGATCCCATACCGCGAGCCGGTCATGATTGTGATGGATAATCCAAAGTTGAGTATCTGATGAACTGAGTGTGAGTAGAGATCGCTGGTCGTGGGGTCTCATGTCGCTTACCGCCCCGATTATCATCAGAACTAGACATGCTTTTTAGTTGAGTCCCACGAGTTGAGGGTCTTGAAGACTTACTATCGTCCGCTCCCAGGGCGCGCAGCATGAAAGCGCGAGCATAAATGCGCAGCGCGACGACGATGGAGTCAAACACAATGAATCCGATGCCCACGCCAAAAATTGCCGCATGTCGCGTCTTGGAGATATCTTCTGGGAGTGCTGACCTTTGGGCGACATTCATTTTCGACGGGTGGATGAAGTGCCATGAAGCAAAGCACGGCCAGGGGCGTTGGCAGGCTAAGTATGAGTCGCCATGCTGTCTGACCTGCCGTGGCCTGGTCCGGAGTGTCTGGCCAACAGCAGAAACAATTTACATCCTTGTCAATCCATCAGTCAAGGGATTTGGGAAGCAAGAGCTTCGAACCTGGCTGGGTGCTTTCAGATTGTGAGTGGAGTTGAGGGCTACAGAGGAAGCCCTAGTAAGCCCTAGGATACTAGTGTGCAGCGGTCAGAGAAGCTAGGCAGGGTATAAGGCTCTCGGCGAATAATATCCAAAATTTGAATCGACATTAGCTCTTCTGAGATTATTTCATGGGAGCTCCACTTATAATTTCTTTGCTAGGGTAGCAGTTTGCTATGGTTAGGGACACATCGATTGACCGGTCCCACTGTGGGCACAATCACCAGCCAACAACATTCCGAATGATAGGCCTCCGTGCAGCAAAACCTTTGTTTGAAGAACGAAACAAGTGATCCTTGCACCTGGGATTTAATTTGAAAGGGGAAAATTGGTTGTAACAAGCCTTCGGGGGTTGCCATCAAATCCACAGGGCAGGATGGGGAACCTCGGTGCCTGCCGCTATCAGTGGACGGGAGGCCCCTTACTCTGCGCCTGGTAGGGTTAATTTAAAGCAATTTATGTGGTGAAATGGCATGATATTGTTATCCACATACTCCACATAGCCCAGGCAAACCACAGGTAGCGATTGGGGCAAATATCGATCGGCTAGCGCTTAGTCGGTTGACATTTCCGCGGACCTCGGCTCTGTCTGGCTTCCACGAATAGAGCCAAAGCATTCGGAGTCTAAGCCGGTCGTAGGCCATAGCTTCGTAAACACAGACCAGGGTATGATTCAGTAGCTGCTTGGTAGACAGATAAGGGCTCGGGCCTAATGAATCATTGACAGCTCCGATAGCTCGGCAGCCGAGGATGCTGTCCTTAATAAATACTGCCCCTCTTCTCACAAAGACCGAAAAAGGAGCCTGTGGCCGCAGACGCCTCATTGTCTTGTCGAGAAGAAAGGCACACACAGCAGCGCAATGGCTGAATTGAAGAACGTTGCATTGGTCTTTGGAGCCAGTGGGATCTCTGGCTGGGCCGTCACAAATTGCGCTCTCTCCTACCCCACACCTACCGCCTTCTGCAGAGTGATTGGCTTGACAAACAAACCTCTACCTTTGGAGAAAAGTGGATTACCGGATGATCCTCGACTGGAGTTGCACAGCGGCGTGAATCTGCGAGGGACTCTTGACGAGGTGGTTGCCCGATTGCAAGAGAAGGTTCCCAACCTAGAAGCGGTCACCCACGTGTATTATCTTGGTACGTAAGAAGCCTGGAAAGGATTCATCACAATCTTACTTACCACACCAGCCTACTCCAATGCAACTGCATGGTCGATGGATGTGATGGCAATCCGAGATATCAACGTGGAAATGACATATAACGCCGTGCACGCCGTCGACAAGCTGTGCAAGAATCTGCAGTTCTTTGTGCTACAAACTGGAACAAACGTATATACTATCCAAATAACACTTGGGGGCTTCCGCTGACTTTGCGCAGAATTACGGAGTCTCTGTCTTTCGCTTCCAGGAACACATCGAGATCAACCCTCCCTTGCGCGAGGATAACCCGCGCATTCCTTCGCCCTGGGGCGACGAGATCTTCTACTATGCGCAGGTCGATCTGGTCAAGGAAGCTAACAAGGGAAAGTCCTGGAAATGGTGCGAAGTCCGACCAGATCAGATTGTGGGTGCGTCATTTCTAGTTCCTGAATCCTGACCCACGCTGACACCGCCGATGGGCAGGCCACGTCCCGATCCCGACCAGCATGACCTACGTCGAACCCCTCGCCCTCTACCTGATGCTATACCGTTACGTGAACGGCCCCGGAGCCAGCCCCGTCTATCCCGGCTCCTACGCGAACTACATCCACTCGCATACGCCCTCGTCGCAGGATATTATCGCCCACTCAGAGCTCTACCTTTCGCTCGAGAAGCCGGAGCAGGCGCACGGACAGGCCTTCAACACGGCCGACAACGCCACACCCGCACCGTTCTCGATCGTCTGGCCCAAGATGTGCGAGTACTTCGGTCTGACTGCTCAAGCTCCCACTCCCGAGGTCAAGGGCTGGACGGACACCGACAAGTGGTGGATCGCGCACCAGGACGACTACAAGAAGATGTGTGAAGAGTACGATCTACGCCCGCGCGAGATCCCCGCAGCGACATGGGTTTTCCTGGCCGCAGGCATGAGCTTCCTGGCTCACGACCGCGATCTGAGCTTGGATAAGATCCGGAGTGTGGGGTTCACGGAGGAGTACCCGGTCGGGGATGGGTACTTCCGGGTGTTTGATCGACTGGTTCAGGAGAAGATTATTCATAGTAAGGAGGCTTGGTTAAGGTAAACCGTGAGGGGAAAGGTGTGGAATGAGGGGAATGAGGGGAATCAGGTTGACTGCGACTTATACAATGTACATAGCTAGGCATAATCCCCAAATGAAATTGGCAGCGCTTGTCTCCATGAACAGGAATCGGGCATCTTCCCTACTAACTCCCGTCAGTCACTAATCTAGCCGTGAACACAGCCAGGTATATCCTTTTGTTTTCTTTTTTTCGGTTCTAGGAAGCAGACCTGAAGAAACAAGCATGAATAAATGATACAAAAAAATTCCCCTGAGATCTGAAATCTATGACTAGCCATAAAGCACGAAATAACCGGGGAGTGAAATGCTTATGCAGTCTTCGAGGCTTGCAGACTATCTTGTTTTGAGACTCGGGAGCCCCGGCCGTACTGTATCAGCGGGTCGCTCGGCAACCATCGCGCACTTGGCGGGTAAAGCCTGAGCTCATTTCCTTCTTTCAACCTCCCCCCGCCTTTGCGTGAAACCCGGACCCGCAGAATAAATTACTTGCGCCTCTCTCTCCCTTCGTTGCTCGTCGCTTATCTCTGTGATCGTGCCTGCTTTTGAGCCGCTAGAACACCGACAGCTACGGCATGCACTGCGTGCACTAACGAATCGAATCAAAGACTCCCAAGTCCTCGAATTCGATCAGGACACGGCGAAAACTTATGACATCGACATTTTGCCCATGGAGTTAGACCAACCAAAATCCAGGCCTGCCTTTTTTATCCCATGTCCTGCCTCCCTACTTCTGACTCCGAGTGATGCCTATGAAGAGGAAGGACGAGAATTCCATGATTTCGATGCATTCCACCCGGACGATAAAAGCACGATGACCTGTGCATATTGGTTAACAGATTTCGTTCTTGGTTATGCTTACGCTTGCCTTCGCGGTGCCGGGCATGAGGGGCTGTATAAGCTTGGAGAACGATGGTCGGAAGTCAGGTAGGTGCTCAGCAGCTTCTATCAATTCTTACAGCCAATGCTATACTACTTGTGTCTCGCCTATTTCTCACCACGCGAGAACAGTATCGACGACACGCCCTTCAAAGGCCTGCATCAATTTTCAGTCTCCAGAATGGGTGACCAGATGGGCCATCCAGGTCGCTGAGGGCTCACAAACACATATCAAAGCATTTACGTACCACAACATGAACGGGACAGACAACAAGATTCTGCGGGGCGAGGTCATGGTTGCCCTGCACTTGATGATAGCGCAGTTGAGGCGAGTCCGCTTCATCGAGCAGCTGACTGCACCGGTAAAGCTCACTTATGCCCTTGGACCATCCTCGGCTGCTGACTCGGTTCCACAAAGGTCCTGCTATTCTCCTTCATGGGACCCCAACATGCTCGACTGGTCGAGGCATATTTCAACGGCACCTCGCTAGTATTGCGTCCGACGCGCTTATTTGACCTTCGCAAGAAGGATTGGAATGTTATAAAGACCTTTGGTCAGTGGTATTATGGGCTGCCCGCTGGCGATACTACACAATTATGGAGTTCAGAGTCTCAGTCATCTACGCAGGTGTAGGTCGTTCTCACGCAGGGCGGCGATGTATAGGTAATGGCGTTTGAGCGTTGGATTCTTCAGGATGGTTTCTGTGTATTGAGGGGGTGTTCGGCCTACTTCACTAGTTCTGGATGATTGAATGTCTATATTCCTGGGTATAGCTCTGACCTTTCTTCTGCTGTCCCACGATCTGGTAATCCATACTTAACCTGATCTATCAAACTGCGTTGAGGCATACGGTGTCAAGTGGAGATCCTTGTCCGAGACTCAATTTACAGGAACCTGACCCATAATTGGACATAGTGGCGAGCGAAGAATGCATGATAGTCACCAAGTTGGATTATAGCGAAGATCACCTCCAGCTTCAGCACATGAAGTACGTCCACAGCGACATTCAATGACGTGAAGACCTCTGAGCGATGAGCGGTCCGTAATGGCAGATACATAGCACGGAAGGCAATTACTTGCACAGTCAACTATACCTAGACGGGACTTATGTGCATAACCGAATGAATACATACATGACAGAACCCGCAGTTACCCCACCCCAACCGCAGGCTGAACCCAAAACATCAGACCAGCAATGTGGGATGTCTGGTATCAAATTCAGTCCCCACTTGCTTTTGGTAGACAATGCAAGGGTTCGAAAAGCATTTCTCATCATATCATCATGCCGTTCAACTGCATTCGGTTCTTCGCGAAATCCGGAGCTGCTCGAAACGTCAGCTCCCCCCGATCGGCCCTATCTTATCTTCTCTGATTGAGAACAGGACTCACCTGGGCCACCACACGAAGATGATATCAGGACCAATCTCACTATTGTACATATCTCACCGGAGCCAGAGATTGAGTACGTTGATTCTCGAACCACCTTCATTCTTATATCTTTGAGTAATCGAGACTAGCCTTGTCGCCGTGCATGGATGGAAGGGCCACCACAAAGACTCCTGGACAAGTGCGTCTGGCGTCAATTGGCTGAGAGACGTGCTTCCTCAAGACATGCCAAATATCAATGTATATTCCTGGGGATATAGCTCCCCGGACTCGAGCTGTGCTGGCAGAGAATTTTCGATGCAAGTACTATCACAGAAACTAGTTAGTGATCTGTGTCAACACCGAGAAAGCTCAAAGGTAAACACGAGTGAATTTTTGTCTACCGGGTTGAAGGTTTATACCAAGCTGAGCATAGGCCCATCAACGTCCACTCATATTCATTGCACATAGCGCAGGAGGATCGATTGTGAAGAGTGTATGTCTGCCCCTGTCCCCTAAGACGGCCAAAATAGTTTACAACCACTTTCTCGGCAGGCATTGCTCTATTCCGCCTCCCACCCCGATAGAAGGTTTCACGGGGTTAAGAGGTCCACATGCGGGGTCCTGTATATGGGTACCCCGGAAATGGATGCCAGACTCGAGGGCTTGGAAAGCTACTTGGCCAATAGTGGAGGGGCTCATGCGGCGGATGATGCTTACTTCAAGGAGGCATCTTGGTTACTTCTTACCTTGCGACGATATGAGGGAACCGGTCAGGACTTTCGGACAGTCTATGGCCACGAGCAAGGGCCAAATTCTGTACGAACGCATGTCGAGGTGATTACATACCCATTAGTGCTGTTGACAAAGTCGCTGGTTGACAAGAACTCGGTAGGGGACACAGATTGCTAGACATCTATATCTCAACACAACGCATGACGAGATGAACAAGTTTGACTCCGCTTTTGATTCTCGGTACGAGCAGGTCAGAGATGGTCTCATATGGATCGCACAGGGTATTCGGAAGCATGATTTGCCTTCTTGAAGATAGTTGAGGTAGCGACTTGTATCGAGGTCTAGCAGGACGGGTCTCGCTCGAGTAGAACTCGCGGTTGTGATAGGTGTCGAGTTATGACCACGGTTTCGAAATACACTTCGCATGTAATCTGCAGTGGCTGACGGGGTGAAAATAAGATAAGAAATAAAACAGCAAAAAGCTCGCACTGTTGGAGGATAACCTCGAACAGTGCTACGAAAACCCCTCTTATCCCCGGGTGTTTTCATACCGTTGAATCCCGGAATGGTAGAGCCAGCGTCTGGAAGTGCCACCGCCGGGATTCGAACGCAGGACCGGGGGCATTTACCTCTACGATCAGCCAGTGTGTTCCCAAGTACGCCACCGGTCCTGCTGGTTACCGAGTCCTCCCCTTCTGATAAATATAACCCAGCAATCACTAACTGTTCTGGGAACTTTTCCACGACATAACGCCGAAGTACGCGACCGGTAGTTAACAGGATTCTACATTTCTACATTCCATCTCCCCGCAGAACACACAGCCACTGCTACTTTATCATCACTCCGATAAACACTTGACCTCCTATATCTCTTGAACATCGTGATAAGATGATTCCGTTCTTTGATCTCCGAGAAGAATTCTGTGATACCACTGCTCGCTGCCTGCCTGCCTGCCTGCCTGCCTCAGTTCCACCGCAAGTTGCTGATTCTCCCTGCGTTGTTTCCCACTTGAAATCCCGAGTTGTTTCCTGAGAAAACCACCGAGTTGGTGTACGTCGTCGTCGAGGTTTGTTGGATCACCTTCACAACGGTCTCAGTCAACAGATTGTCTTGATCGGCTGCCACTTCTTTCAGGATAGGTAGCGCCCCCTTGATGCTCTTCATCTCCGACACCTCTTCCTCTGCCAGCTTGCGTTGCGCATCCTCGATCCCCGGAAACAACTCGACCAGGTCATTTACCAACTCGTTAATGTCCTCGATGAGTCTCGTGAAATTCTTCTCTTCGTACAATGTCAGTTCTTTAGTGGGCTCTGCATCCGAGTTGCCTTGTCTTCGAAGAGAGAGATCATTCATCTTCTGATGCAGCGATGCGGCGACCTTGTCCAGGTCCTTGTTAGGATCAAGAACAGCGGTCGCATTGCGATGACGCAGCTGGAATCGCTTCGAGATTCTCTCAGCATCAGCAAACTGGTCGAGAATCCCTTCCAACAGCTCAGATACTCGGGGTATGTCGTCAGGTGATAGCTTGGACTCCTCCAGGGAGTGCACATCATTGATATTGGCCAGGCCGACCGACTGTCCCCAGCGCGCCAATCGCAGCCTTACCACCCCGAGCTTGAGCACGCTGGTCTTGAAACTGTCTCCAAAGTTCTCGCCCATCTGGACTGATCCGAAGTAGCCAACCACGCTGCTGAACAGCCGGGATTGCTCGCTCACCATGTCCAGTGTTTCTTTCTGCAACTGCGTCATCGCATCCTGCTTGGACCCGAGATCCTGATTCTGTTCCATGATGGTATTGGTGTTCGACTGGATTGCTTCGGTGCGCTCATCGAGGAGGGTGGCGTTCGCGACAAGGAATTCTACCTGCCCGTTCATGCTCTTGACAACCTCGTCGATGATCTCGACTGTTCTCAGTGTCGCTAGGCCCACGGCTTGGCTTAGCTCGTTGATGGCTTCTTCCATCTCGGTGTTTGCTGCGGTAAGATCTCCATCGGCTCCCTTTACCAGATTCTCAAACCATTTCTCTGACGCGCGAAATTAGCATGAGCCACGCTTCAACAATTCAAAGATTGCTCGAAGAACAAGGCGGAAGCACATACTGAATCTTTTCTCTGCGGCATACTTCTGCGCGACGGCGCAGATTTTGAGGATGCTGGAGAAGACGCGTGTGACGCATCGTTGGAACGGAGGTAGAGCTGGAGTTCTCTCCTCGATAATTGAAAGACGATCGAAGAAGCGATGTGTGAACTCGAAGAACCCCATAATCTTGTCATAGTCTGCAGATGTATCGGCGAATGACTAGGCTCAATTCAGTCAAATGTGCTGATGCAATAGACGTCCTCCTCGCAATGATCGCATACCTGCATGACTTGGCCGAAGGCCGTGAATATCAAACTGGCCGGGACGGCAGGTGGAAATGCCTAAAGGTTGCGAGTCAAAAATGATGCCACATGTTGTGAAATGATCCCAACTCACCGAAACCGCAGTTCCGACCGTCTGGATGGTGTTGACGACCTTCTGGATGATCCACATGTTGTTCTTCAACGCGGTGCGGACTTTGGCCATCTTCGATTTATCATCGCGAAAGTCTTTGAATCTGGTTGCAAGGCCTTCCGTTCCTGTCATCACATCGTTCATACTTCTGAATGGACCCAATCTCAGGTTCTTCCCAGTTCTCTTCTCATAATCTTCCACGGCGCCTTGCCACAACTGGGCAAGGTCGGACGCCTCGGCCGACGCGTTGCTTGCTGGTTCGATTGCCATCTTCGTCCAGCCTATGTGTAGTCCAGAGTCAGCAAGAGAAGAGATCAAACCCTGAGAGACAGTTTCAAGGCCACAATGCCCTGTGGTGGGAAGTTCACACCAGATAAGATCGACCGATCGCACGGACTGGTTCTTAGCCCACACACGGCTTCCAACCCCAGGTCCTGTGATTTTTCGTGCCCAGGGTGCAATGCTCGGTGCTGCCGTGCTCGGCAATCTATCTCCAGCACAGCCAACGGCGCCATGTCGGACACGCCGGCAAGCTGAGGTTGGCACTCTCTCACAGGGCTTTCCCGTCTCGTCAGCTAGCCACCGTAGCGCCCGCGGCTGGCAGCAACACCAATAGCAGATACCCACGTACGGGATTATCTGCATGGCACCCCTCCGGGTATATCCGACAGCAGGGGGTCATGAATGTTTGTCATGATTCTAGCTGCCGTGGGTCTGTGATACACTTGTCAAACTTTGAGGAACCCCTCCCATGACCCCTCACTTAGACCGTGTGTTGGGCCATAGGGCCATGTTCGATCCCGGCCTTCCAAGTGGCCCGTCTGACAACTAATCGGCTTGATCGCAGACCTACCACCTTGATTCCTGGCTGGTTTGTCACCATTATACAGGCGAAACTCTATTCTGGGCATCAACTACGCCGCGAGACTTCATGCCTTACGCCAACTGGGGTTCCGCACCCCCGACTGCGTCTACCCTGCTTACTCGCCCACAGCCTGAACAATTCCAAGGTAACACAACAGCACTGGATGCACGATATCATCATTCCAGAAAGCTTCAAAGCTCGATTTCATCATCTTCATAACATCGCATGATAGCAACTCCACCACTATGCTCTTCCAAAAACGAACCCACTTTGGTTACCAACATTCTGACCCAACTGGTACCCCGAGTTCGTCGATCCCGCAAAGGAGGCGTGAGAGACATTGTTGACTGTAGTACCTCCATCCTTCTCGGGGGCAGGAACCTTGGCCACCCATTTCTTCAGGACGCGCAGTACTTTGACAAAGTCGCGATCATTTTCATCCTCAAACTGGCTCATCTTCACATGGTTGGCTGCCAGCCGCTCTGCGGGAGGCCCGTCGGGGCACCGCGCCAAGGCCATCTCCACGATCTTGACCCCTTTCCCGTTGAGATCGGTAGAAGATCCCTCGTAGAAACATTGGATGTCCATCTCCAGCCCGGCGGCACGGAGCTTAGCGAACTCGCGCGGGATGCCCAGCACCCACTCCGACTTTTCCTCCAGGCCAAACTCACTCGGGGCCTCTTCACCCGCTAGCTCGAAGTACTTGTTTGCTTCACTCAACACTTCCGGGCGGTAATGTGGGGTTCCGAGAAGAAGAAGCCCCTTGACACAGCTGACGAGGCTTTTTCGGTCGTCGTGCTCGGCTCCTCGAACCAGCGCCTATGCTTGTTTGTTAACATTTGGCTCCAGGGGGTGTTTGGGAGGGGGCGGCTGGACCGCCCTCCAGGAAGCCTACATTCTCGCAGATCAGCCCTCCAAGGCAATGCGCTACAAGAATCACAGCGCGTTTCTCCTGGTCGTATCATCAGCAGCTGGGAAGGTTAGAGGGGAGGGGCGGGGCAACCTTCTCCGGTTCGGTGCGTTGATCCATAAGCTGGTCCATCAGCTCATTGGAAAGCTCGGTGATGAGGTCTTCCTCGTTCCAGAACGTTTCGAGAGTGACATCGTACTCGAATGAGAACACGCGCGCCTCGGAAACCTTGCTCGCAAAGAGCTTCTCTGGCCAGAACACTGATTTGGCGGCAGAGGTCCAGCCGGGCTGCTCGCCATGCCAGCCGTGGACGAAAACAATGCTTCAGAGTTTCATGATCAGTATCCCCCAACCATGCGACGTCTAGAAATAACCTTGCAATGTCGCACACTTAAGAGATGTGGTGTAACTTACTCCACGCGAGCGTCGCCGGGGTCCCGGATCACTTTCAGCTCCATTGGTAATGCCGAACCTTAAATAACAAATGTATCACAAAACAACGGTCGGACTAGTAGTGATAGTGAGCAGGATTATCCCTTCTTGCTGGGACCGACCGAATTTATGTTCCAACTCATGATGAGGAGCATCCCGAGAAATCAGGCATCGTCCCTCAGGAGGGACAATCGCAGATCCAGCAGCTGCAACAACCCCAAACGAGGCCCAATCGCGACGGTTCGTACTTTGGTCCAATGGAATCGCAATATCCATAACCCACAAACTGAATGGCTGGCGCTAAAAGTCAATAGAGACTGCTTGCCTTCCACACCGTTCCGAACGGGTGCCGTGCGTGCGCGTGTTGGAAGGGGGGGGGGGGGAACTCGGCCATGGACCATCTCCTGCAGCAAGCTAGATGAATTGTACGGAGTACGGAGAGGGAGGGGGGTGCATCGGGATGAGGTGTGAGCGCTGATCGATGCTGACGGGGACTGGTTTGTTTGGGTGACTGCAAGCGAGGTGCATATTTGCCCCCTCATTGGATGCAGCTGAAATCTGCACCTATGATCACACCCGCGGCGTGGAGGGCTGAAAGTCTTCTGACAACTGAACCCGACTAGGAGAACGCCGTCCATCCCGGTGGCACCCAATCGAGGCAGTGTTGACCTTTTCAGCAGGTGCGGAGATGCAACCCCTGCTTACTGTCAAGCAGAACTTGCTTGCTGCACCGGGTGTGTCCCATGAGATCGGTCTTATTTAACGACGACTTGCGTTCGACCGTGCGTTTGTCCACTTGCGCTTCAGTCCGAAGATTCAAGACTGTGGCAGTCTCCGAGGAGATAGTCTAGTACGATGGTTGATACAGTGAGTATTGTGCTTCAGTGCAAGAGAAGCAGATTGATGGATATTCTGGCCCCGGTGCTGACACTATAGCTCTAGGCACCACCACCGGCGTCAGCCGCGTTCAACAACTCGACAAACTCCGGACTTCAGCTGGGTCAGAATTATGGTTCAATGGAAGCATCGTTTTACAGCGATGCCATTCAACAGGTTACCATCGCTGCCGGAGCTTCCGTCTACATGGGTAAGCTAGGCCTGATCATGAGTTGTATCTTGCCTTGGGCGCATGCACAAAGCTAACACTTTTTCGTCGGACTGCAGGCGAGAAGAAGACGGTCGAAGAGAAATTACTCGACGCCCTAGTTGCAGGCGACTCAGGGGACCGACACGACATCGCTCGTGCGTTCCCCGGGACCTGTGAATGGATTTTCGAATGCGCAGCCTTTCGGAGCTGGATCCAAACCGATCCCACGTCAACCACACCGCTGTACATTCGAGGGATTCCCGGCAGTGGGAAGACTGTACTGCTGAAATATCTCACAAGAGCTATTCAATCCAGTCTGCGCTCGAGCACCAGCCCCCAATCTCCTTCCTTGACCGAGGATGTGATCCTAAGCCCAGAGGTTGGAACGCCTGGGAAGACGATCGCGGTGGCTTGCTTTTGCGATGATAAGAATGAGCACCGCAAGGCGCCCATCTGGGTTCTTAGGACCTTGCTATACAAACTGCTACAGCAGAACCGTGGTCTGATTAAGTACGCACTGCAGCATGTGCAAAATCTTGAAGACTTGCAGGGGTCCTCCAACGGCAGCACGATTGAAGTGGACGAGTTCCACTCACGCGATGTTCTGCTTCGGATCATCGAGGACATCGTGGCTGATCCCAGCCTGGAGGTGTTGTATTTTGTCATCGACGGGTTAGATCAGTGCGGGCATTTCATCGCCCCAATTCTTCGGATCGTAAATGATTTGTCCACCAGAATCAGCAACAAGGCAAACGACCTGGGCCGCAAGTTCACCTTTCGGTGCATTATCTCGGACCGAGGTAGTGCCATTGTCTCTGACAAGATGCTTCCCGAGTTCACGGTGGACATGCCCGAAGGGAATCAGGAAGACATCGGGCAAGTCGCCGAGCGCAGGGTTCGTCGCATTCAGGAGTATCGCAAGTTCCCGGATAGGCTTCGCGAAGATATCACGGGCCAACTCAAGGAAAGCTCCAAAGGCATGTTCATGTGGCTGTCGCTGGTTCTTGATGACCTGTCCACCTGGGAGGGTGTCTGGACCGAGGCCCGGGTTAAGGAAAGGCTGCACAACATCCCGTCCGATGTTGAAGCCTTCTACAGCGCAATACTGGAGCGACAGTCGCGGGACGTGGTCGGGCGGTTGCGGACACTGCTCATGTGGATCTACTTCGCCGGTCGCCCATTGACTCTGCGGGAGTTGGATGTGATTCTCACGCTCCAGGAGGGGAAGGAGTACACGGGCGCAAATTCAAGCGAGGAGGATCTCCAGGCGTTGCGGCAGAATATCGAGAACAGCTGGGGCACTCTTTTCGCAGTCCGGAGTGGCGCCGTCTATCTGAGCCATCAATCTGTCAAGGACTTTTTGACCCACGTTTTCAGCGAGGAAGGCGCCAAGGATTATCCCCGGTTCGGGATGAGCAAGTCGGATGCCCATCGACAGATGGCCTCGGCCTGTTTGGCATATCTGCAGTTTGAGGAGATTCAGCGCCATGATGTGCCCAAGCCACCGGTGAATAAGGATTGGAAGATCGATGAAGTCGAGCTTACCAAGACTAGGCAGGAATACCTCGCGGGCTATCCCTTCCTCCAATATTCCATCGAGTATCTTGGAGATCACCTCCGCGAAAGCCAAATTCGGGAAGAAAGCGACGTGGTTGGCATGAAGCGATTTTTCGAGGCTGAATCAGTGTCCTTGCAGAACTGGTTGAAGGCCTATGATCTTCTGAAGCGGTGGACGCATGGAAAGTGTAAGTCGTATTGTTCAAGCACTTCGCATCGTCCGCAGCACTAATGTGTTCTACTTTACAAACAGACTCCGGCTTCTCCACTAGCACCAGCTTGCTCTTTGTGTCCGCTCGACTCAATCTCCCGTGGCTGGCTGATCGCGCCACCTCCTGGAATATGTCCATCTTCTCGCTGCCATCGGCCGTCGCGGCGCCCGACACCTCGGGCTGGAGTGCGATCCACATTGCGGCAGACTCTGAGGCAGTCGAAATGGTCACTTGGCTGCTGCAAAACGGGGCCATCGTCGATGCGACGACCATTGGGCTCCTCCACCCCGGTCGCACGGCGCTGCACTTCGCCGCCGCTGAACGGTCTGAAGCGGGCCCCAAGATGGTCAAGGAACTGCTCAAAGCCGGCGCCCGACCCAATATCTTTACTCGAAGCGGCGGCAACACCGCGCTGCATTACGCCATCGACGGCCGCTCCGTCGAAACGGTCACCACACTCCTGGCCCACTCCGCCGACCCCAACGTCACCAACAGCAGCGGCATCACCCCTCTCCACAAAGCGGCAGGGGTCCCCGGACTAGAAGCCCTCGTTGAAGCCCTTCTCAAAGGCGGCGCAGACCCCAACCGCAAGACAACCGTCGGCATGGGTCTGGCCGCGAAGGGTCTCGCGGCGTGGAAGGCTTCCAAGACCCTCATCGACACCTACCACGCCATCAACACGGCACAGACCGCCCTCCACATTGCCGTGAAAGTCAAGGACGCGGAACGGACCGTCGACGCACTGCTCGCCCACGGCGCCGACGTGAATACCCGCGACAGCGTCGGTCAGACGCCGCTCCATATCGCCGTCGTCGGCATGGACAGCGAGGTCATGACGAAGCGGCTGATCGACCACGGGGCGGACGTCAACGCCAAGGACGAGGAGCACCGCACCCCGCTGCTCCTGTTCTTGCAGACCGCCGGGGCGATCGCCCATGAGCTGCTCGCCCAGGGCCAAGCGGAGCTCCTTGCGGATCTGGATGGCCAAGCCTCGTGGGAGCGAACGGTAGAGCTGCTGCTAGACGCGGGCGCGGATCCGTCTACGGAGGGGAAGAACAAGGTGACGCCACTCATGTTCGCGAAGATGGCTTCGATGGGCTGGGCGGTGGAGATCATCGAGCGGCGGCAGAAGAGTGAGGAGAAGGAGCCAGACGTCGAGACGAAGGAGGTCTCGGAGGAGACTGCTGCTGAGCCGCAGGCGGAGCAGGAAAAGAAGGGTTTTCTACAGAGTCAGGCGAGTAGGTTTGTGCCAAAGAAGTTTAAGTGGTAGTTTTTGCTGTGTGTGTGTTTTGATTATGCCGTGATGGCGGGTGGTTATTGTTCATGGTTGGGTGTAGTATAATTTTTTCCCTCGTGAAGGTCTTCCAATGTTAGTCGTGTGATTTTAAGACTCTCCTTCACTTCTCTATCTATCTGTCTTGCATGCAATTTCGTATCTTCGACCCCACGGACTTGAATTAGACTCAAGTCCCTCTCTAGGTGTGGCCCTCAAGAACTAGCACAAGAAAACGAGGCCTGCGCAGGCGTCTCGTGGATCGCTTTCCCTGAAACATAGAGTCCCAGCCCACACTACACCCGATGATCAGCTGTACTCCCCAAAGTAGACATCCCACACAGCAGAAGAACTTACAATAATCGCCCCGGCGCAAAACATAAACCCATTCACCACCGTCAGCGCGAACTTCCCGAGGCTACTGAACCACAACCCCCAATTCAGGTACAGCCAGAAAATCCCCGGAAGTCCATCTAACACATTCCCAGTCCCCAGTCAGCTTGACTATTCATACTCCGTAATCAGCTCAACCGAGAAAGGGGAAGAACAACGTACAAGTAAACCACGTCGCAAACAACGAAGCCTGTCCCACCCACCGGCAGTTAGCATCCCAACCTCCCATTACTTTTTCTTGTCGTGGCATGTTGAAAGAAGGGGGCACAAGGGAAGACGCACCACCAGGCTCAAAATATTGCTAAAGCTCGGAATCGCCTCGGCAATGACCCAGGCCAGCGCCCACACGCCCAGCGCGATCCCCGCCCACAGCGCGTAGCTCTTCCAGTCGGTCGCGTGCACCCGGTCCGTGCCGCGGAACAAGCGGATGTAGATGTATTTACAGGCGATGTGGCCGTTTACCACGCCGGAGATGATGATCTTTTCGGTTTTTTTTTTGGGCCGGGTTAGTCATCTGGGGTTCTTAGGGTTGAGGTGGGTGGAGATTGGAGGGAATTGGTAAATTGCAAAACAGGGCGGGGGAAAACGTACAGTCGGTAGGGCAACCCCATACGCGACCTTGCGGACCACGGGCGAGGCCGATCCTAAGGCCGGGGAGACGACGCTCGGGCCGGCGAAGTAGTAGATGAGGACGGCGACGAGGATGTAGAGCGTTGTGTCGATGGTTTGGAGCAGGTAGAGGGCTTTCGGGTAGTCTTTGGGTTGTTGGAGTTCGGAGATGAAGCTGAAGAAGGCGGCGTGGGCGGCTTTTGGTCTGTTTTAGCTTGGGGGTTGGGGGTGGGGAGAAAGGGAGGGTATACCGAATGCGAAAACCATGTTGGTGATGGCTAGGAAGCCTTTGTTGAGGTCGGTGCGGTGCACGGCGGTGGCGTGGTAGTGGTCTTGGTTGATGATGCCGAGGTCGATGGTTACTACGAAGATGGCGGAGAGAATGCTGATGAAGCCTGGGTTTAGGGTTAGATGGTTGTATAGGGGTGGCAGTGTTGGGGTGTTGAGGGTTGGGGTGGCCACGCACAGATGATGGCCATCAGGGTCATTCCGCGCATGGTGCGCGGTATTGTGCAGAGCAGCGAGATGGCGAAGCCTACGATGCTGAAGGCGATGGAGCAGGTCGCATGCTCCGTCATCGTGCTCATCGCCACCGAGAAGGTCAGCAGATGGCTGCCCATCACGAAGATCAGGAGCAGGATGAGACCCCCTCCTAGCAGTTCCCGGCCGAACGGGCCCCACAGCACCTCCCCTGCGTCGGCCATGCTGTGCACATGCGGATACCGCCATCTGAACTGTCCGATCACGTAGCCCGTGTATGTTGCCATGCCCCCGAGTCCGAGCAGGGCGATGATTGATCTGGTAGTGATGGGTAAGAAGCCGCCCTTCCTGCTGTGGGGAGAGATGGGGAAGACGTACGGAACGATCCCCAGGGCTGCAACGGCCGCTGGGAGCGATAGGATTCCCAGAGATACGGTTTCGGCAATCATGACTATCGTTTGTGAGTATGTGGATGTTATTGGCCTTCATAGAGGTGTACGACGTACGCATGCCACATTGCCTGAAGAGTTCGTTAGTGGTTTAATCCAAGATGCCATCAGTAGTCGACATACCACCAACTCAAGGTCTTGTACTGCATTTGTCCTTCGACTTCCTCCCCAAACGGGTCCTCCGGGTTGTCATTCTGTGGGGTGGGTTTCTTTGACACGTCTTCTTCCATACTTTGTCGCGCACTCTCCAGTTGCAGGTCGGATCGGACCGACTCATCACGGTGAGACATTTGCGTAGCCTGGCTTTCAGATAAGAACCTCTATAAATTGGACTTTCGCAGTTCTAGCAGAAGTTCGATGAGCGCTGAAGAGGGCAAAGTAGACGCTCAATGGTTTCAAGGATCTCAGCGGTCCTTGCTACGGGAGGTCGATATTTAAGCTGCAATTCCAGAAAATGACTATCACGTTTCCTGCCACGCTTTTCGTCCCCTTACCCCGCATTTTTCCTCTGAGAAAAAGTGGATCTCCCCGGCCTTGGCTGAGACTGGACGCACAAAAAACACGATCGTTCTGCTCCAGACGCATGGGCATAGCCGACGCAAGGCCGGACATACGGGGATATTCCGCTTCATTTGCGAGCGTTCTCTCGTAGGGAGATGACCAAAAAGCTCAATAGTTGTGGTTGAAGCGTAGGACCATCACCTAATCCAGTTATGTGGCAGAGAAAGATCTCAACGAATCTTTACAAGACTGCCATTTTCCAACTGCTGCGGCTGGTTATGCTTTTGGAGCCTCGCAGTCAAGTTTGCTTGAGATCCGCGTGTCACTTTCCACGGAGCAGGAGTTTCGGCATTGGTCTACAGGCGCAAGTCAACCCTTGGGGAAGTTCATACCTGAGGCATTGAGTCGCTGGTGTTCGGTTGAGGATTACTCTTAGAATCTATAACGATGATAAATGGGGTATATATCTTTTGTATGCGATCCAATTCCTCTACAGACCCGTGGTATCACGCTGTACTTAACAAGAAGGAAAATGTCGAATGATCAGAGCGGTGCTTTCCGTTGTTGCGGAAGTACACTACAAGTCCTCATCTTTGTGTTTTTTATCAGCGAACCTTTGACTGGTCCGCCTGCAGAAAATGTTTCACGGCCGTTCTGCACCGGATACCCGCGGCTGTTCGTGGCTATTTCATTTTATCAAACTACCCGGCTGGCAGATCTGTGCCGGCGATGCCGGCTTCCTGCGTATCCAAGACCGAAATAGCCGGAAAACTGTTACGAAGCAATAGTCCTCGAGGGTATTAGTAGCTTGCTCTTGCTATAAGCCTTCCTGGAACGCGATTTCCGAAGAGCAATGTTGAGAACTAGTCTGTTCAGGTATAACACTGCTTGCTTGTTGCAGCAATGCACCAGAAATGAATGGGGGACTCGTGGGACCAGCTGCATGAGTCTTTCATTGCATGTTGATCCGAGCGGCATATCTTTCTGTGTGTATCATGGGGCATTGAATAGGCTTCTACTTGCAAAAGGGGGTTCGGGGGTTTGCTCGCAAGGCCAGAGGCGAGGCATTCTTTTAATATGCCATTTAGCGTTACTGTGTGCGCATAATCTGCCGATTGGCAATTGAGTACGTCAGGGAATGCAGTTGTGGGGTGGGCAAGGGCCTCCAGCTTGAGGTGCGGACGGCCGCAAACGGCGATGAATCCGACCTTTCCATGGAGGAAAATACGGGTCGGCCACTGCCAATCTAGCCCTAGAATTCAATCTACTTGGCATACATCATCCTGGATCTTTAATCTACCCTCGGTGGATCGCATTGAAAAGAAAAATAAAAGCCAATTCAGCAGCAAAGCATCATAAGTTGCATTCATAAGTTGCATTTCCTCTCAGTTTTCGCTTGTCGCTGCACCGATACACAAAAAGACTATACTTTCCCTCAAAATTCATGTACTTCAAAAGTCAATGCATCTCCAATGCACTGCACGGCAGGGAGCTAGCATAGCAGAAGGTCCCGCGCGTGGTTTTTACAGCCACGTTCAGGCGTCTAGCTGCAGACGATGTAGGAATCCCATTTGTTGTATTTCTGGTGGTCCCAGTGTGTCAGTGGCTTTCCTGAAGACTGGAAACTGTGACGTGACTTACTGGAGCTGGCCAGGCGATGTACTTGCCACTCTTGCAGACGAGATTGTTGCAGCCATCATACCCTGATAAACCCGATCGGTCAGAGCTTGCAATCGCTCCAGATGTAGGCGCTAGATGTTTTCGAACTTACAGGTCCACCCGCATTTGGTCCCGGCCACGCCACCTTTGTACTTGTCACTGACGACGGCTCCCTTGCACCAGAAAGAGACTTCGCCTCGCTTCACGATCTCGAACTCATCGGAACCTCCTTCGGGGCCGTCGATGTATTCGAGGCCGTCCTCGTCGGGGGTCGGGGCGGCGGTGACGAGGTTGAGGGCGGCAAAGACGGCGAGGATGTTCTTCAACTGCATGTTGATTCGAGGAGGGGTGGTCTGGAGGCGATTGGGGAGGTTCTTGTATTGCTCTGCGATGGTCTGATGTTGTTGATGATGAGGAAGGAAAGGGATAGGGTTATCCAGGATGAGTCGGCCATTTTATAGACAAGAAGCCCAGGTCTAGACCTCGTTCTTCTCTTGCAAGGATACGATCTCTGATCTCACGACTTGATGTTTGAAGAAGATCTTGATGAGATTCACGAGCTGAGAAGAACCGTATCGAGGAGGAGAGCGAAGTTCTCGTAAATCATGGCCGTGATAGCGGATACTACAGCCGCTCAGCTGCCCGGCGTCTTGGGCGGGCCGCCTCGTAAACTTGGTACTACACCTGCCGGGATCGCCACATGGGTCTGTCTGGACACAATTTGTTTGGATACCCGGCGCGATGGGTCTGTCGAGCCAAGCCCCAAGATACTCCTGAGCTACATTTCGATAAGGCTCCGCGATTAGGTTTAGGTGATGTCTGGTACCCCCAGGGTCAATGATCGCGACCAATACGAACCCCGCGTTCCACCTGAGAGAAAGCAATCTGAACGTAAGGCTAGCGCCTGTAGTACCTGCTTTGAGCAGAGGGAAGCGAGGGTGGAGCATCCTGCCTTTCACCTCGTCGGTCGTTTTGGAAGACTTTCTTGCTGGCGGGTGGAGTCATAGGTCGTGTTCAGCGTGCCTGCCATGCTATCTTACCAGGGCTAAGGTCACCATCTCGCCTCTTCTCTTTGTTATCCTGGTCTTGGCATACAATGGTCTCTCGTGGAACGATTTGAGACTGGGGTGAGGTAGTGAGATTATCTGTTGCAGCGGATTTACCCGGATCTCATGCATTTGGGTACGACAAAGGTCTAGCCTCGGACCCCATGGTCTGAGTGAGCCCTAGCCATCGTGCCGCATCTCCAGCGGAATTGGGGAACTAGACCGTCAATGGTTTCACGGCTCTCGGTGCTGAAGTCCACGAATTCGATTGCTGTCGTTTTGATTCAGATATCGCACGGTTACTATTGGCAGGATGAGCTGGAGACAGCAGCAAAAGTGCCGGATGACTACATCGCACCAAAGGTGGGCACGGTGAGAACGCTGGTCGGAAATGAGGCAGTTTCAACCACATTGAACACTTCAAAACACATTACTATCATAATCCAATGGCTAAATAATCTACGCTAACCAAAACACCGACGAAGTATGCATTACCCCTCTCTCAATGGAACCACACAACCGCTAAACCAGCAACGCAGCCACCACCATCCCAAGCGCAACCCACCCGCCACCAGTCACCACCCTCGCTCCCCTCGCAGTCGCAATCCACGTCGAATCCGACTTCAACGCCCCCGTCGAACCACTGGCCAGCCCACTCTCCGTAGGCGTCGCGCTCTTCTCCGCAGCATGAGCCTCACCCCCCTCACCCCTATCCTCCTTCTCGTCATTCTTCTCCTGCACATCCTCCACCTCATCCCTCCCACTATCCTCATCATCATCATCCCCATCCACCACCCGAAACATCGCTGAATACCTCACCTCCTCCCCACCGTCGACCCCGACCACCGCAAAGCGATAATCCTCCGCCAGCGTCAGATTCCCCGGCAGCACGCACGCTAGACTCCCCGAGTTGGCCACGTGCGTCGCCACCGTCGAGACATTCTTGGCGGTAGTGGACCCCGCCTCCCTCCCCTCCATGAGGTAGACGCTGACGTGCCCGGATCTCTGATCCTGCGCGACGGGCCACGTCACAATGGTGGTTTTGCCGCGGGCGATGGCCTGGTTCTCGGTCGGGTAGTAGGTTGTTGTTTCTGAGGTGGTGGTGGAGTTTGTTGCTGCGGAGGTGGAGTTGTTGGGTAAGGGCTTGGGGGCGGTGATGGTGAAGGCCGGGGACTTGTAGGTTGCCTTTTCTTCTTGGGTGGTGTTTGAGGTAGAAGTGGTGTTGGTGGTGTTGGTATCGTTGTCCGGGGACGTGGTCGGGTCGAGGACGATGATGTACTCCTCGCCCGGCGGGATGCGGGCGGGCGGGGACCAGGAGATTGACCCCGAGTTGGTGATGTTGGTGGCGATGGTGTAGAGGTTTGTGTGGTTGGTGGTGGTTTCGAGGTGGATGGAGAGTTTGGCTGAGCTGCGTTGCGTGGTGGACCACGAGATCACGCTGGGGGTGTTGGGGGTCAGGATTGCCGAGGCCGCGGGCGAGGTGATTCTGTAGGCGGGCTTTTGGTCGGGGGAGGCGCTCGTTAGGGTTGCGAGGGTGGTGAGCGTGGTGAGGAGGGGGAGGATGTGTTGGGGGGGGAGGAACATTTTGGTGGTTGGGGTGATGCAGTACTCAGGAGAGAGGGTGATGGACGTGATGGTCTTTGACTGTTGGCGCTGAAGAGCAACGACGCGGTGGGATTGGTGTGTAGTATTTATCCTCTTTCGCGCTGTAGGAAGAGGTTTGATGATCCGGGGAAGGCGTGGGTCGTGGAATGTGAAGGCGGTTCAGGGCTAAACTCCCTGAAGATGTTGGTGCCATTCTTGCCGCTGGCTGACTATACTTGGCGTGACTTTTTGGAGGAGGCTGGAGGTATGCGAAATAACCTTGAAGTTCTTATAGACACCTCTTTTACTTCCTTGACAAATCTCGATTGAATCTACTTGCCCTTGAGCGAAGTCACACCCTCAATTGGCCTGTTGATATTCAGGGGGGGCGCGTCGTTGTTCTTCTACGCAGTCCCCGCACCACCACAAGGAATGCTACCAGACTTGAAGCTTCAAGCGCCAACACATGGCATTTGAATGTTGAACATTCAAGGGTCAACAAAAATAGCATCTCCCCTGGATGGAGCCACCGTCTTGGATCATTTGTCCAGCTATCACGGGGCTCAGACCACTATACCCGATTCCTTCCTCCTGTCAACGCCCTGTGCGGAGGTAGAACTCCGGCATTCTCGAATGACCGAAACGTCTCAATCCAGGTATCGAACGTCTTGTCGTGTCGCGTCCAACCCATCTTCCTCGCCTTGTTGATGGAAGAGATGGTCAGCCAGGATTTCCCGGTCGCCCAGTTGAAGAAACTCCAGGTGCCCCAGCCAAAAGCCTCCAGCTTGCCTCCATACTTCTGCACAACCCGCTCCCAGACCTCTTGTTTGTCTTTCGCCCATTCCACCATGTCAATTTCGTTACTGAGGGTTTTGGCCTGCCCTGACGCTTTTTCGAAGTTCGGCTCCGGTGCCTACATAATTGTCAATGTTTCCGCACAGCATTTCTTTTTCGCAATGGAAGGCAACGCACCTCCACCCCGAAATATTCTGCCACATTCTGCCACATGTGCTTCCAGACAAAGACATCGCCGTTGACATGGTTGAACACCTCATCCTTGCAGTGGTCGTGCATCGACGCCCACACGGTGAGGTCGGCCAGACTCGGGGCGTAGGAGTTATCGTCGATCGAGTTCCAGAAGTACTCGTTGCCCGGAAAGGTGGCCGGCTGACCGAGCTCGCGGCAGATCAGCATGTAGATCGCGACGGTGAGGGCCTCGGACATGCCGTTCGCTGGATGCTTCATTAGCCACCAGCCGCTTCCTTCTCTCTCTACCTCAGTAAGTGTAGGTGGGAAACCCCTCACCATGCGGAGCATAACCATTAATGGCGTTCGGCCGGATGATGTTATACGACCAGCTCCCGCGCCGGCCCTGCACCTCCCGGAGGTAATCCTCCTGGTTGTAGTAGAAGTTGTACCCCTGGTCCTCGTACCGCGGGAAAGACTCCTCCAGCGGCACTTTGACGGGGCCCAGGTGGACGCCGTAGTACTGCGTTCACGTTAGTATCCCGGAGGGGCTGTCAGCAAACGGGGGGGGGGGGGACATGATGCGCACCTTGCCGCCGGTCTGCAGACTCACGCGCTGCAGCGCCGGACAGACTGCATCCACTGCCTCCAGGAAATTGCGGAACAGCGGGACGTTCTTGTCCTTGAGGACGCGGAAATCATCGTCGTGCACGTACGAGGTGAAGTATGCGTGCGTGACCGGGGCGCAGATGTCTTGCAGCTCTGCCATGATTTTCTCGACTGGTTGCAGGAAGTCGGCTGCCACGAATTCCACGCGGGGATCGATCCATGGGACTGGGAGGGGACGTCGGGATGAGACGATGATTCGAGACCTGTTTTGGTGGGCTTTAGGGTTAGATTTGCTGTGGAGCTGAGGGGGTGTGTGTATTTATGGCTCGGGGGGGTGCACCATTCTTCTTTGGGTTGTCGGATTAGATGCTCGACAATGGCGTAGCCGCTGATGCCGTTGGCGCCGGTTACGAAGGCGACTTTGGGGGGTTGGAGGGTCATAGTAGATTGGTGTTGGTTTGGGGAGGAGGTTTCGTGGAAATGGATGATAATTGGGTGTGATGGGTGCTGAGATCTGGCTTTTATGTGTTGAAGTTGACTTGAGACTACCTGGTAGCTTCGGTGGAGCCTTGCTCAGTATCCCGATTTACCCGGATTGTTGTAGTTTATTTTGCGAGAAGAAAGTCGATCCTTGCCATGTTTTGCTTAGGTTGGTCGGTTTGTCCTGCAGGGTCCCGGAATTCACGGAATTCACGGAAATGCTAGGTTGTGAGCTTGTTATGAGGAGAAGTGGAAGGTAAGATGGGATCGGTATCAAGAATTGTTAGGGAGTGCTTAGTATGAGGTGAATTTGTCTGGTACTTGGTTTATTATCGCCAGGAGTTGTTAGGAGGTGTTCAGGGTCAGGGTGCTTGTTTGTTGTATTTGGGTAACTGCGGTCGGCGGAATTGCCTGCCAAGATATCTAACGGACATGCAGGCCACCTTTGATGCATATACTGAAGCAAATGCAGGCGCAGAATTGTCGATAAAGAATTCATTCACTTTGCTTTAAATGTGACGATTAGAGCGATTATAACTTCCCCATATAGGAAACAAAGTGAATCCTCCTCTTACCCGGGCAAGGCACGCATAGTGATTTCAAGCTTATGTTAAGAGAAAGCTCCCCTTTGGATGAATAAGTGGAGGTAAGTAGAGGTCATGTCAGATACTAGTTCATATTGTCTTCTTGTGCCTGCGTTGAGGTTGAAACTTTGCGTTGAGAGATAGAGAGGGTAGCTGGCAATATCTTCTTGGTAGACCTGGTGTTCTGAAGCACAATTGAGTGTCAGAGACCAATCTCCATTGACTGTAGCTAGAGTTGGGCATCAGACAGCATCCGCCACTTGGCAACATAACATATTCACACAATGCCTGGAAACCAACAATGCAAATAACCGGCCAACCCCCGAAACAAGTATAACCTCAATGCTCAGAACAAAGCACTACCCGCCTGCAATCTCTTCTTTGCATCCTCCCTAACCTCCTCCACGATCTCAGCCGCCTTCTCAATTTTCTTGACCAACCCCACCCCCGACCCAGCCCAGAGGCTCTTCGTATCCCGAAAGGCGCCCTCCGTCTCCCGCAACCGACCGAGATCCCGCTGCAGCTCCGCCCGAATCTCCTCGATCCCGACCCCCTGCTGCTCCATCTCATACCACCGATTCGTCAAACTCCGACCATCGTACATCTGCGGCCAGAAAGTGGGGCCCCACATCTCATCAAACACCCGCGACCGAGCGGTCGCCTCCCCGCCGTCCGACGCCCGAAACAGCTCCTCGCGGTACTGCGCGGGGACGACCGCCTCCTCCGCGGCCAGGAACCGCGTGCCCATGACCACCCCCGCCGCGCCCAGCACCATCGCAGCCGCGGCGCCGCGGCCGTCCACGATCCCGCCCGCCGCAATCAGCGGGATCGCGCCGACTGGCCGGTCGTCGTCCTCGTCGTCCTCGTCGCTTAACGCAAGCGCCCGCAGTGCATCCGCCACCTCCGGCAGCAGGGTGATCAGACTGGCGCCGCGCGCGTGGCCGTGCCCGCCCGCATCGGACCCCTGGATGACCAGCGCGTCCGGGCGGCACGCCCGCGCCGCCTCGACCGCCGCCGTGACGCTGCCGATCTGGATCCAGACGTGCGTTTGCGGCGACGCGGTGCGGATCATCGCGGTCCATGCGGCGAAGTCGGCCGGCGCGCCGAAGGACAGCCACACGACCGCGGGCTTGTACTCGGCGACCAGCGCGGTGACTGCCGATGGGGAGGTTACGGCCACGATGATTCCCAGTCCGATCGGCAGGATGTCGGTATCAGGTGAAAGAGGCAGACTCTGTCGCGCGTGCTGCAGGTGGGTTTCGAGTTCGGGGAGGGAGGGCAGGAAGCCGATGTATCCTAGGCCTCCGGCGCGGGTGACGGCGGTCGCGAGCGAGTCGGTGGCAAAGCCGCTCATTGGGGCGTTGATGATGATTGGGGACTGGAGCCAGGGGAAGGCTTGGGCGAGCTTTGCGGTGGACATTTTGGTGGTGGTGATGGTGGTGGTGGTGGTAGGTGATGGGAAGATGATGTGAGACTGAAGTCGGTTTTATGGTACTGAGTAGGTGGGGTATGCTAATGCTGACGTTAGTGCTTATGCTTATGCTTTATAAGTTAGCTACTGGGTAACTATAGCCAACTCGCTGTGTGACAGTGAGTGGTGAGTGGTGAGTGGTGAGTGGGTTCCCGGAAATACGGCTGATACCACCACAATTTGTGGGTGGAAAAGCATTCCCCGAGCACCCCGAGATGCCCCGGTCCCGGCCCACCAGACGCCGATCTGTCACCGTCTGATTCCATGCCTCAGGCATCAACTCACCTGGTCGCATCTTGCACAGCTCAATATGACTTCTCATATAGTGGTATTGTGTGAATACTCGGTCTATGACCTTACTGTTCTATAAAACGATCAATCAATACAAGAAGGATCAGGTAGCCTAAGAATCGGACTGGAACGCGGCTCGCAGAACAGGTCAGTCAGCCATTCAAGAAATAAATCGAGATTTATACTGCCAAATCGCACCATCATCTTCTCCGTAGAAAAGCCCTCCAAGTCTCCAGGCTAGTTCAACCGCTCCCCGCTCTCATCAAACCGCACCACCTCCCCAGACAACAAAGCATGCTGCAGCGCCTGCCCGATCAGCATGACCTTCATGCCCGCCTCCAGCGGCAGCGGCACCTCGCGATCCTCGCGCACGGCCGCAATAAACTCATTGGCCTCTAGTGCGAACGCATGCTCGAACCGCTCCCAGTACTCCGGCTGCACCTCGTGGCGCATGCCCAGCTTATCCGCCAGCACCACGTTATTCTGCCGCGGCACCACGTTGACCATCAGCTTGCCCTCCGTGCCCGTGATCTCCGTGCAGACGTCGTGGCCGTGGGCCTGCGTCCGCGAGCAGTAGAAGTAGGCGATCTTGCCGCCCCAGAACTCCACCACCCCGACCGCGTTGTCCACGTCGGACAGCTCCCGGAGCTCCGGGTGATGCTGCAGGGCGCCGGCCGCCCAGCACGCCTTCGGGGTCGGGTTCCCCAGGAACCAGAGGGAGAGGTCGATGTCGTGGATGGCGCAGTCGACGAAGATGCCGCCGTTGCGGGCCGCGTACCGCACGAAGAAGCCCGTCTCGTCGCGGAGGTCGCACGTGTTGGAGCGGACCAGGAACGGGGTCCCGATGGCGCCCTGCTCGTAGATCTTGGCGCTGGCGTCGCGGTAGGAGGCGTCGAACCGGCGGGAGAAGCCCGCCATCACCTTCAGCGAGGGCTTGGCTCGGGCGGCGTCGACGACGGATTGCGCCTGATTGCGGTGCTCTGGTTAATTGAAGGGTCGTGTGAAGGGGAGGGGTAGGTGGGGGGGGAGATGTTGTACCTCCGCAAGATCGGTGCTGAGCGGCTTTTCGCAGAGGACGTGCAGGTCCTTCGCGATGGCCGCCAGAGATTGGCTGGCGTGGACGTCCGTGCTGCTGGAGATCCAGACTGCTTGTAAGCCCGGGTGCTCCAGCATCTGGTCGTAGTCTTCGTAGACGGTGATGCCGAAATCGGTGTACTCTTGGTTGTTCCGGGCCCACTTGACCTCGCTCGCGTCGGAGCTGCATACCCCTACCACCTGGGCGTGGGCGACGCGATACAGCAGTGTGTGGACATGGCGTTTGCCCTGGGCTGGAGTGAGCAGTCGTATCGTTCAGGTGATGGAATCGATTCATACCATGCGACCAAGGCCGACAACTGCAATCTTCAGAGGGTTCTGTGTTCGGGTCATGTTGGGAAGGTTTCGTGGGATAGAAGCGGTTAGAGAGTGTGCTGATGACGAAGAAGGACGATACGAACCTCGTGAGAAGACTTCGCTCTCTTTATAGCTTTGATCAAGTACCCTCGAAGCATGAGTTGAATGTTGTATAGATTGAAACCAGGGGCGCCGGCACCTGCCGGATCAGGTAATTCTGAGTCCACGCCGCCGTGCCCCCGGAACTCCGCCGCTACTTGCCCAAACGGGCAATATATTCTCATCGCGGCGCCGGCGCTCGCGCGACTTGATTAACAAGAGTGTTACTTGCATCACTGTGCTTAATCTAGACAGTCGTCCAAGAGAAGCTCAGATGAGAAGATAGAAGATCATTTTTCTCTTGTTGACAGGCGTTGCACACACCATGATCCTATCCAGATACTATTGCCCTTCTCTTGTGTTGTGGTCGTATCAAAGGCGAATTTATCCTGTAGTGCTTTTTTCTCCGTTGAGGAACAGACATCGGGTAATGCCACACGAGCATCGTTCAAAAAGGTCATGAAAAGATTCCCAAGTGAGACCTCCGAAACAACGATCGGAGTGTTTTCCTGGATGTGGGGAAATGGAGTGCGGGGTCAAGCTCCCCGGGCCCGCTTTCCCATTGACTGCAAAGAGCAACCGCCGCCGTCGACTCAGTCCCACAACAAACCAAAAACTTCATCACATTCACCTACCAACACGATGTCAGTCACAGCCACGGCATCTAATGGTCAGACTCCATGCTCCAACTGTCGAGGTATGCCTTGGCCTCCACATCGATTCAGCCAGGCGCTCTTGCTAATCCAGCGACCAAACCAACCATCCAGAAAAGCACGTGCGCTGTGAGTGATCCACAGGCTAACAAATCTTTCTCAGACCTTTTTACACTAACTCTAATCCTGTGCGAGACTTTAGGTGATAGGCTACGTCCAGTTTGTACGCAATGCAAAAAGAAGGGCTGGACCTGCCAGCCGGTCCAACCCAAGTCGCCGTTCCGACAGGGGTCTAAGGCAGGCTTGGACGCCAGCTTTTTGGGAAACCAGGCTTGGGTGAGCAGTGAGCTCAAGCGGTGGAAGTCACCCTTGAGCCAGCAGCAGACCTCCGATGGCGTGTCGGCTCCTCCAGCCCACCTGGTCCAGGATGCTTACGTGGAGAATTACGGGGTACTGTCTTCCCCGGCAGAGACAAGTGGAGGAGCATGGATACAAACTGGCTCGTCGTCGTCGAGTTCTCCTAGTTCACAATCAACAACGCAGATTGGGCAAAGCGAAGTGAACAAGGGGCATTTGCTCGCTACGCAAGGGGATACCACGCTGCAACGCTTAAGCTCAGGGCATTTGCAACAAAGCACGGGATCATCCGACGCGCGTTCGGCCCTGGCTGGCCAGGTTCGCCAAGGAGCCCGTGGATCCGCATCTATATCAAGTCCTTCGAGTGAACTCAAACGCAGGCATAGCGAGGTGTCACCAAGCTATTTCGCACACCAAGCATCCTTGCAAGAAGCTTGTCTACTTCGATACTTCATTGAGGAGATTTCGCCCTGGGTATGTTGAGCTCCATTTGCATCGAGGGTCAACCCCTGACACAGCGCAGTTCGATCATTGCGATCATCTCAGGCACTTTCGATTGGAAGTCCCTCGGCGAGCACGGCACTGCTCGACCTTGCGAAACGCTATTTTTGCTGTGTCGGCACGGCATCTCATTCGCCTTCCCCAGTACAAAACCCCGCGGGGAATCGTGTACCATGGACAATTACTCTCGGATTTGGAAGATGCCACCGCGGTTGAATACACACTTAGGTGTATACCCGACCTTGTCAAGTTTCCCGGCGTATCGGACCCGCTCGATCAAGAGAATATCATGGTCGCCGCAGTCATTCTTCGCCAGTATGAAGAGATGGAGGAAGACATGGACGACGACGAGCCTGCGGAGACTGCCGCCCAGAAACGAGTCAACTTTCTAGCCATCACTCAGACAATCATCGAGTCCATGATGTCACATCGCCTTGAACAGTCGCTGGCAACGGCAGCATACTGGATCGCGATCAGACAGGAGGTATACTACGCGCTAACGAGACAACGTGCACCGATCATGCAGTTCCAGCCCCAGGACTGGAGGAGAGCATCGGTCGCAAATAAGTTCATCATGCTCGCTAGCGAGGTCACGAAGTGGTTCTGGGAAGACCGATCGGTCGATGAATGGGGTTTGTCTTACTGTCACCTGAAAACCCCAGAGAAACGAGCATAGCTGATTCGTGTAGAGCGGCTTGTGCGGTGTGAGCGGCAACTGGTGGACGCGTGTCGAAGCGAACTCGTGCCTATCCTCGAAAAGCGAGCGGAGAAGCTGCAGGGCCAGATCTTTCCGACCATCTGGTATAGCTCTGAGGATCAAGTAACGGCCAGCCAGCACCTGGAGCTGTCTAGAATGATTTTGACTGCCGAGAGTCCGCATCTTGAGTGAGCCTACCCCGTAACACCAACCGCATAGTCGCTTGCTAAATTGTTGACAATAATACAAGGAACGCAAACCGGGCGGCGCATCGCAGGACGGAATCCCAAGTCCGCTCCATGGTTTTGAAGATCTGTGGCATTGCTTTGAATCACATCGATTGCAAACCGGCTCTGGTCAATGGTGTAATTGCTGTGACTTTATATGGGGAGTACTTCACGGAGGCTGAAGAACGAGATGCTTTGGTGACAGAAATCATCCATCGAGCTCAAGAATTAAACGCATGGCCGATGCAAAAGCGGCATGAGCGACTAAAACAGCGATGGCGCTCCATGGACGGATAAAACGGATGCCGCCTTGGTGACCGCCCGCTGGGAAATAGTGTATGTGCTGCCTCAGGCCTGCATTCTCTCTCCCAACCACCGACATTTAAGTGTGCTGTATCTACGGAGTACAGTACGTCGTCAGTCCGACTTCCCTTCTCCGGGATGCGCTGCGCTCTTTGAACCATTCGTCCCTTTATCCACGCGCTATGAATCTTTTAGCTAATACCTCATCCTATAGGATTGCCGTGTCGAAGTGATGACGAGTCAGAATGGGGATCATCCTCCCTTCGTCTCAGGGTGATCAAACCATCCAGAAATTGCGAACAGCATTACAAATCCCGGCTGGGGCCGCTGAAGCGTGCCAAAGGGCTGAACCATCACGTTGTGCGCGCTGGCTGGTCGCATGTTACATCCTCAGCTATGATCCCATACCTGAAAGGGAAACGCCCAAGGGGCAGCATGATATCATTTCTTCCTAACGCCCAATTATTTTCCGACATCACCCCGACATCGAATGCATTGGAAGCTTGCTCTTGTCGTGCAAACTATAATTGTCGGGTACTTGATCCTCGCTTTTTCACATTCCAGGCCCAATGTACCCGGATCCCAGCGCCGGTTTACAAAAGCTGAAGCTATGACCCTTTCGACCGGCGCCAGGTCTTCGTGACCACGAGCCATCATCAGGCGACCCACTTGTCTTCGTGGACGCGACGATGCTGATGTGTACAAGCACACGATCGTGAGTCGCGTGGCGTGTATACGACTCAGTATCATCTTGATGCACATGCAAAGGAGCTAACTCCTAGTGCCCGAGCCAATGGTAGCCGGCAGCCCGGCATCTCAACTTCAAGACTTCAGGTAGCTCAGGGGACTTGGTGCATGGTTGCTGTCCGTCCGTCGGCTACGCTCCGGCACTCTGATGTCTTTTCCGGATCTCTTCAGGCAGCTGGCTCCTAGCGATTATCGATTAGAGGTGAATGTTGATCTGCCTGGCACCAGTGACCACCCCTTTGGCCCAGTGTAAGAGGTATGTATCCCTTGTTTAGGGCTCTTGTGCCGGGTGTTTAAAATCAACCTCGTAAACCAGGTTGATGACCAAGATTTATCAATGATTTCACGATGGGTGAACTGAAGCTTGCAGATTATACTGACCTAGATCGTCTTGCAGCGGAGCATGAGTTGGAGCTGACGCCAGACGGAGCTCACCTGCGATGGGGCAAGACCAACAGGAAGCATCCACGCAACTGGCACCCAGCACGCAAGACCTATGACATAACCGTGATCGGTCTTCTGGAGTTCTTCACGTGAGCATACCTAGTCGACTCCGTGGCATCTGCTAATGGAGGTTTATAGGACTGCGATGAGTACTTCAGGGGTGAGTCAATACATTGCAATGATCAGGACTGTGTTGGGCCCGTCAGCTAACGTGTCAACAGGCCGCAACTGCAAAAGCCGCACAGCTCGAGCTAGGCACCGGAAAGACCTTCACTTTGTTTTTATATGTCTCCACGTGGGTTTGATGCTCTCCACATCTGACGTCGTGTTGACATGTCTTAGATATCTTCTGGGCCAAGGTCTAGGCGGCGTGGTTTTCCCACCATACTCGGAAACGTTTGGTCGGAAACGGCTCTATGTCTTGAGTGCTCTCTTATATAGTGTCTTCTGTCTTCTGATCGGCGCCGTTCCCTCAGCCAGCGCTCTGGTGATAGGACGCTTGGTCACTGGATTCTTGTCTGCCATTCCAACTATCGTCATCACGGGGAGCATCGAGGACTTGTTCAATTCACAGGATCGCATATGGGTGATGCTCTATTATGTTGCCATGGCATGTCTCGGGGTCAGTGCGGGTCCCATCATGAGCTCCTATGTCACTTATCGATACGGATGGTATGTTAGCTCGAATTCCAGTTCTACCTCTGGCGCCGATCGCTTACGCCCGAAATTACAGGAGATGGGTCTTCAACATCGGAGCAATCGTGACCTGTGTTCTCGCAGCGATGCTCATGTGCATCAAAGAGTCGCGGCCATCATTGATCCTGGCCCGGGAAGTCCAAGCGTTGCGCAAGTTGACCGGGAACGACTCGCTGCTTGCCCTCAACCCGGACTTCATGCCGGACCTTCGCACCTTTGCGCACGTGGGACTCTTCCGACCGTTACGATTGTTCTTCACCGAGCCGATAGTCTTCGTCGTGACCATGGTGTTCTCTGTCTGCGTCGCGCTCATCTATCTATTCGCCGAGGCTCTTCCACCCATCTTCGAGGCCTTCGGCTTCAGCACGGAGGACTCCAGCCTGCCCTTCCTCGCCCTCGGCTTGGGGTTCATCCCTAACATCGCAACCCGCATTCTCGACTACCGCATCACACAGCGACGCCTGAAGGAGGGCCTGAAGGTGAAGCCCGAGCACAAGCTGACGGGCATCTACATCGGCGCCCCCGTCCTCGCCCTGTCGCTGTGGTGGTTCGCCTGGACCGTCCCCCCGGTCGGCGCGGCCGTTCACTGGTTAGTCCCCGTGGTCGCTCTGTTCTTCACCGGCTATGGCCTCAACGAGATGGAGGTCGTCGTCTCGCAGTACATGGCGGACTCCTACCTCAGCTACGCCGCCAGCGGATTCGCCGCCCTCTCCATCGTTCGGTCTCTGCTTTCTGCCACCTTCCCGCTGTTCGGCAGTGCCATGTTCGACAGGCTGGGCGCCAACATCGGGATGTCGATTCTGGCTGTTGTTGCGACGCTGTTCTGCATCGTGCCGCCGCTTTTGTCGCGCTACGGGGAGCGGATGCGTAAGAAGAGCAACTTCGCCAAGTATAGCTTGCAGGTTTATGCGGAGAACGGGGTGGACTCGGACTTTCGCTAGGACTAATTCTGCTCTGGTGGTGACTGTGACTTGTTTTGCTTGTCGAGACAGCACCAGCAATTTGCACCACCGCCAACATGAATGACTCCTTCCCCTGTTAGGGGTAAGGCTCGGGTGGCGATAGGACGAGAAATGATCATAAATACGCCTTGGAACTTTTTCTTGATTTCCGATTATGATGACGATAAAAATGGCCTTGTGTATGCACTAGTTGCGATGTCATATAATGCTTGTTGTCTGTGGGTTTAGGTAACGTACAATATACAAAAATCATTGGTCGCAAAGCCAGATATCATTTCTGTAGCTTCCTCGGCTTCGGGTTCTACTGTTCTACTGCGATACAGTGGGCGTGCGAAGGGCACCTCTCAGTCCCTTGAAAACTTTGTCAAGCCAAACTGTTGTTTTGACATTATCCACATATTCGCACTGAGCAAGATCGATGCTATCAGCCTACCAGCTCCACAACCTCATCTCAAAGCCAGCACTTGATTATCCCATCATCCCAAGAACAATCACTTATACCATGCTAGAATAGTTCAAGCCAAGTACTAAAAGTCCAAAGGTCTCATCCCTCAATTCTTACACGGCCTCAGCACAACATGACCCCCCCAGCCGGACCATCGCGCCGCAGCCTCCAGGGCCTCCGTCGCCGACTCGAGGCCAAACTCCTCGACATGGTCCACCCCAAACGCCTCGCCCAGCCGCAGCAACCCGGACTCAACCATCTGGATTAACCGCAGGACGTGCCGGCGATCATACATGAACCGGCCCTGCAAGCGCAGCGACTTGAACATGACCTCCAAGTAGGGCACATTGATCCGCCCCGTCGAGCCCCCCATAATGACACACCGGCCAAACGGCCTTAACGCCCCCACTGCCGCCGCCAGGAGCGACCCATCCGCCGCCGGCGGAGAAAAATCGATATAGACATCGGCGCCGCCGGCCCGGGAGTTCCGCCCCGCCGCCGCCGCCGCCCTCAACGCCTCGGAGCGCCGCTGCACATCCCCCTCATGCTCCATCACCACCGTCCGCAGCCTCCCCGGATGCGTATGCGCATACGTCCTCTCCATGGCCGCCAGCACCGCGCGATTCCGCCCGACCGCCACCACCGTCGCCCCCATCGCCAGCGCCACCGCCACCGCCGCCCCCCCGTACCGCCCCGTCGCCGGCCCGACGATCACCACCTCCCCGGGCTTAACCTCCACCTCTGTTAGCCCGCCAAACGGCACCAGACACACGGACAACAAACACAGATCGGCAACGGAGTACCCCAGCCCCAGCCCCTGCTGCTGCTGCTGCTGCTGCTCCTGCTGCTGGAGCAGCACCCCCTCGTCCAGCGCGAACAGATTCTCCAGCGGAAACCGCGCGTACTCCGCGTACGTCGCGTGGCGCCACGGCCCGTCCATCAGCCGCTGCGCCGCGGCCGTCCCGCCGCCGTGCACCCCGGCGAGCATCGAGACGGTCGGGTCGTCGCGCGCCCGGATCGTGATGTCGATGAACACCAGCTGGCCCGGCTGCAGGGCGACGGCGTCGTCGCCGGCGGCGTGGATCCGGCCGATCGCGCTGTTGCCCGGGGTCAGCGGGAGGGAGAGCGCGTAGCCGGCCCGCTGTCCGCGGAGGATCTCGGCCATGTAGGGCACGATGGAGGCGGCGAGGATGCGCACGATGGCGGAGCCGGTGGTTGCGCGGGGCAGAGGGAGGGTGGTCAGGGTCAGGGGTTGGTTGTGGGCGTGTAGGGTTAGGGCTCTGTGGGTTTCTGGCTTGGGGTCTTGGGGTTGGAGGGCTGTCATGGTTGGGTTTTGTGTTTTGGGGGCTCGGGGTTCGGTGTTTGGATGGGTTGTGGGTGGTGAAGGGGGTTCGGTGGGTGGGATTATGCTGGTGGTGCACCATGTTTATATCCTTCTAAGGGGAGAGTTAAGTCCGTTATCTCCGTGTCTCGGGGGGTATGGGGCTAGTTGTGTCCGCGGTCATTTGCATTCGGGAGAACTGTTGAGGACGGCTGGTGAGAGTCCCGTCTCCTGGTCCGTGAGGTTGGGGATGTCTCGAGGTCTGATGGTTGCTACCTGGTTCTGGACTGCAGTGGGTCGTCGAGTTCGCCCGCTGCAAGTGCGGATGCGGATGCGGATGCGGGGGCGGATGTGGGCGCGGGCGGGCTTCGCTGGAAGATGGAAGATGCTCTGGCTTGCATTGGTAAGATGATTAGTCTATCTTGTCAGATACCTTACCAATCTATGATACGGCATTCCTGCCCCATGGTCAGTATAAGTCACAGGCATTGGGCGAGGACCTGACTGGATCCAGACACCAAAGGCCAGAGCAGATATGTCTAGCATTCGCAACGTCATTGTACTCGGCGTGAGAGACAATCGTCACCCATATCTGGATTTAAACCCTCTACTAGTCCACCACTGACTTTCGTCAAATAGACAACCGGCACAATCGGCCAAGAGATCGTCAAAGCCCTGCTTCCATGAAAGCAGGAAGCCCCAATCTCTTTGTCACGGCTGCCCGACAACGACAACAACAGTCCAAACCCTCCACGGCCCCGTCGTCCTTTCCACCTCACCCCCACCTCAAGGAGGTAGAAGTGGACTACGAGTTCCCTGCCTCGCTCACGCAGGCTCTCGCCGACCAGCACGCCATCGTCGAAGCCTTCAACCCCAGCGCGACCATTCACCAGGAGCGCATCGTGCGCGCCGCCCTCGCCGCGCCCTCAGTCCAGCGCCTCATCACCCCGGACTTCAGCAGCGACACCTTTCACCCGCACGCCAACGGGTCGACCCTGTACTGGACAGCCCTCATCACAGGCCCATTCTTCGATTGGGGTATTGCCCAGGGCATCTTCTGGGTGGACCGCACTATCCGAATGGTGACGGCCTTCGGGTCCGGTGCGCAGCGCGTCAACATGTCCGGGGTCGATATGGTAGGCCGCGCGACGGTGGCCGTGCTGCGCGACCCGGGGCGCTTTCGCGATCGGCCCGCGTACTTTGCGGATTTCACGGTTAGCTCGAAGGAGTTGTTGGGGATCTTGCAAGGAAGGGAGCTGCAGCGGCAGCGGCAGCGGCAGCAGCAGCAGCAGGAGAAGAAGGGGGGCGAGGATGATGGTCGCGCGTGGGCCGCGAATCCTGCGCGTTGGATGGATGGCTGGAGTTGGCCCGGGGGCTCTGGGATCGGGGTCCCGCGGACGGGGTCCAGGATCGGCTCAATACGCGGGCGTATCAGATGCTGGGGACGGATGGGATCTTCGAGGAGGGGAATCGGTATGGCGCAGACGCTGGCGATCGGGTTGAGGCGGGGTTTGGGAAGGATAGGGAGGGGTTCTGGAGGAATGTGTTTAGGGCTGTGGATCGAGGACGATTGGGGTATCAGGGGTATTGCACACTAGGTGCACACAAATAGTTGCTGGGTTCGGTCTTTGTGCACACATTACTTCCTCGAATAAATGATTACATCAGCTTGTACCAGATCCAACTGAAGACAGTGTGGGGATGTGACAGGAGTTTGGCCCAATGGTTCTGTGAGTGAATATAATCGGGCTGGCAGTCTGGTTGAACCAATCCCAGGCCACGCTGATATCATTTCCGGGACGAGCCTTATTGTGTGGGTTCGGTTGTTTCGGTTACAACATGACCTCATCTTGGGTGTTGGGATTCCCCTTCTTGATTTGAGGATCAGTGGAGGGTACATATCTTCTGGTTTGGATTTAACCTTGAATTCTCTTATTCTGGTGCTGCATTTTGGTTTTCGAAGCCGGGATCCAGGGAAAGTCCCTGTCAAGGGACGTGTAACATGTGAGTCAACAATTACTCATTTGTCAGAATAGGTGAGGTGTTAGTACATATGGTTTAAGTGATGATTTATGACATCACAATGAAGTCTGAGTTGTTACACTGTGTAGAAAATCTTGTTGAATGTTGAATGCTATTCACAGCACAGGTTGTTGTCCTAGACCTTTTGTCCTCCGTAACCCCTATATCCACAATATCTTCGTTGCAATGGCAATTATATTTCGGCTGTTTATGGATGAGTTATGGTCAGACGTGAGCCAATTCGCCCTAAGTGCTGCCTCCCACCCGGCACAATTAATAAATACTGATGAGTGGTAGTTGACGTACGGGGACCTGGCTGCCCTGGCTCGTGTCTCGCGAGAGCTCAATGATCTTGTCAATCCTTACCTCTACCACACGGTTCGCTTCCATAGCCCCGGGCACATCGATGCCCACGACAAACTTCTGATGAAGCTGGACACGCTTGCCCACCCCGAATTCGACAAGATGGGGCTCATCAAGCGCGTGATCGTGTCCGGGACCTGGTATTCGACGTATGCCTCGATCGACTCCTGGCTGGCGCCGAGGAGAATCCTATCCCCAGCAGCCCGGTTGCTTAGCAGTCTCCTCTGCAGCTGCGTAGTCCGTATGCCGAACTTGGAGGAATTCGTGTAAGCGAGCACGCTCCACCACATGTCTTGAGGGACTCTTCGATAACCGATGCGAGTGACACACGCCCACAGTTGGGATATGCAGGTCTCCCTCACCCAGTATCTGGTCTCGAATGTCGTCCTGCGGCCGATGCTCCGGAATCTCCAGCTGCGCATGGGCACCGACTGCACCCCCAAGCCCTTCTTCCGACCCCCGCTGAACATGAAGCTCTCGATGAGCCTGACAGTGCTTTCCCTCGTGCAGGTGGACGACGTGGAAGTGATGAGATCGGTGGGAGCGGCGGTGTCGAGCGCGACGAACCTGCGGGAGCTCACGATCTGGGCGGATAATAATTCCGGGATCAGCGTCAGCACCCTATTCGAGAGCTGGCCCACACATCTGGCCTCGCAACTCTACCTGCTGGACCTGCGCGGCTTCGCGGCCCTAGGGGTCACGCCCGCCGACTTCTGGGCCATGCTGCGACCATCCAAACTCACCACCATCACCCTGGACTTCCTCGACCCGGACTCGCTCGCCACCACCGTCCGGAACTTCTGGGACGCCGGGCTCGAGGCGGACTTCCGCCCTGTGCGGCTTACCACCAATCTCCTCGACAGCTCGATCGACGGATTCCTGCGCGCCTTTAGTGGGCTGGAGGTCTTTCATGGCACCCCGATCCGCGGCCAAACGTCTAGTCAGCTGGTGGCCTGTGAGTCGCTCGTGGAGGTGCTGGAGACGCAGCATGGTGCCACCTTGAAGGTGCTGGGTCTGAGCCTGCCGTGCCACGAGGACCGACCCTGCTCCTGCGCAGAGTTGCTGACCCTGATTGCATCGAGGTTTCCGCAACTGGAAGAGCTTCGCATTCGACAAGATAAGGTCGACGTGGTCAGAGAATCTCTCTTTTCTTGCTCTTTTCCCTTTGCCCTTTGCCCTTTGCCCTTTGACGACTCCTCCTCCTCCTCCTCCTCCTCCTCCTCCTCCCTCCAATCTCCCCTCCATCACGATACTCACCAGCTACAGCGTTCATGAAAGCACAGACTGACCAGATTGCATCTCTCCCACCACCCACAGGAAGCCATCAAGTCCGCCCTCTCCCTCCCCCAACTGCAAGTCCTCTACATCGATATCCAAGACGACTTCTCGACGCCCACTTCGGAATTCCTGTCCGTCGCCGAACCTCCCCTGCGCGAGGGCTACGCGAAGGAGCTGCGATACTTCGCCTTTGGCGACGGCACCACGTACGAATACTTGAGGGAGGAGGGCAGTTTTTCGAACACGCCGTCTCTCGTCGGGTATATCCCGGGTACTGTCTTGCTCCATGAGAAGATGTATGACTGGGTCGGGACTGCAGTGTGAAAAGGGGAGGGGGAAAGGAAAACAAAAACAAAACCCAAAAAGGCAAAGAAAATGAGAAAGCAAGAAGAAAGAAATAAAAATGCTACATCCTGTTGGGTAACCCTTTCTGATCTCCCAGCGTTGGTTCTCTCGCCATGCCTCGCGTTGTTCCTTTATTTTTTCCTTCTCAGGCCGCCTCTGGTGTTCCTGTTGATCTGATGTACCACAGCCTTGTAAACTACATCCTAAGTTGAACAATACATTCGGGTAGGATTCCTTGAGAAGCGATATAGATGCAACTTATATATTTGGTTATCTAGTCCAGGTCGAAGCTTCGACGAGGCAGAAACGAGAGTCTCTTCCCGGAAGAGCATAAAAGGCAGGATCAGCATACACTTGACATAACATACACAAGACGGTCTATCGAATGCGGGCTAGACAATACAATCACCACATGGACAAGTGACAACTTTTACCTCGGATTGGAAAAGCTCAGCGTTGCAACGTCCAGTTTATGCGCAAGCAAATGTTTAAGCCGATTTCACAAAGAATCAACACACACTCCCTTACCACTTCCCGCTCGTTGTCTCCTCAACATTCAGTAATTCAGTAAAGCAGTAGCTCCCTCTCCCTTTGCCTGTCCCTTGCATTCTTCCTGTCAGGCATCCCCGCCGCTATTCTATCTTGCTTCATCTCTTCCTCCCTCCGCGTTCCTTTCTCCATTGTTCTACCCTCCAACCATTTCTCCAGTGATAACCCCTCCCCAAGCCCTTCCAGCAAGAAAGGGCATACAGCGACATGAATACAGTATATGGTGTCATCGTAGGCAGTTCTCTCCCCAAGGAAGGGAGCGAGAATCGAAAGAGGAGGGCTAGGACGAAAGCGTAGCCCCTCCTCCTCCCTCCCAAATTAAACCCCCTCAGTCCTATTCAAGCGCTGAATACAGGCCAGGTTCCGCGCCGTCTTCATTTTTGCTGCCGCCGCTGCCGCCGGCCGCGGCCGCGGCGGCAGCCTGCGCCTCCCTCTCACGGATCGGCTTGATCAATTCCTCATCCTCGGGCAGGATGGGCGTCCGGTCGTCCGGGAGCACGGAATCCAGGAGGGAGCGAGTCACATCCTCGGGGTGATGGGCCTGGATGATCTCGACGGCGGCCAAGATGAGCGCCGGGTCGTCGGCGCGCGCCAGCCGGATGAACTGCTCGAGGTACTCCCGGTAGTAGCTGGCCTGCTGCCGCATGTACTCCATGGTGGTCTTCCGGCGCCGGTCGCTGTGCGGGAGCAGGACGCATTCCACCTGGTGGATCCGGCACATGGTGCATGGGACCCCGGATTCATAGGCGGTACACTGTTGGGGGGGTGGAGTTCCCCGGTTGGATCCGGGGGGAGATGTGGTTAGAACAGTAGAGAAGTAATGGAATAACGCGATCAATAGGATAATGAAAGGCAGGGGGAAATTGAAGAAGGGGGGGAAGTTGCTTTTGCATGCAGTGAGGAACTCCTCACGGGGAGTTCTCATCCTCTCTCTCTCTCTCTCTCTCTCTCTCTCTCTCTCTCATCTTGCACCAACAAACAACATTCGAGCCGCGATGGGAAAGGGGGCATTTACCCTGGTGCGTTTCTCTCGACACTTCACGCAGGACGATGGGGACCTTTTGACTGCCTTCTTGGCATTGCCCGGTTGCGAAGGCCCTGGGGGCTCTGGAGGATCGGAAGCCCCCCGTTTCGAGGGCACGAGTGTCGGCTTCGGGGCGAGAGGGCGGTAGGCGGTCGTGGAGCCGGACCCTTGTTGGGCCATGACTTGAGGGGCAACAGGAACTCAAGAACTCACTGGCGAGCTGAGAAAGAAAGGTGGGGTCATACAGGGTCGAAAGGAGGTGGGAGTAGATGAGTGCTTTGTTGTGGTTGTTGTGATTGTTGTTGTGGTGCCGGTAATAGTGCCATGAACAACATTGATAAGCCGCGAGTATTTTTGTTTAGGAGAAACCGGAGATGAAAACTCATGCGCTAACTATGACACGTCGGCGCCGCTGCAAAGTCCTGGAAGGCCTGCCCGCCCCAAAACCTCAGCGGATGCATTTTCCGGTCGCCATTGATTGGCTGACAATCCACCGTCGCCCACTGATGCATGATGGGGAGCCTAAGGCCTCCAGCTATTACCTATTCTATTCAGCCTGGCCCCCTTCTGCACTGCACCCTTGCCTATCATGGACAATGGACAATGAGCAATGAGCAATGGCTCCCCGTGAAACAATAATATGGTGTGACTTTGGGTCAGTAGCTGTGAATTTTATCTCATACCCACGGAAATTGCTAAAGGGGCAAGGAGAAAGAAAAAAAAAAGAAAAAGAAAAATTCAAAAATTCAAAACTCAAAATTCAAAATTGAATCAACCTCCGGATCTTCGGTAATATCGGGAACAGCGCTTCCAGAAGTCCAAGATCGCTGGATCGCTTGTCATGTCGGGTGGTGGTGGTGGTGGTGGTTAATGCCCTGGGGTCAATCAAGGTTATCTGTGATATCACCGTCCTATGCTCTTTACCAGCATGGTATCGGTGCGATATACAGCATTTTCAGAGTTCAACAGGCAGTCGAGTTCTCAGTGTCGTCCTTCAGCATTGCGCACTTAAGAGGGGTTCGAGCATTTGCATTCATCCCTTGTGAACGGAGTGCCTCGGATAGGTGAATTTCTACCCATCAATTCATTCACTCAGCTCCGTCCGTACCCCAATCAGTCATGATGCATGCACCTCTTTGACTCAGAACCAGCTACATAGATTAACCTGCTGATCAGTCAGTCTTTCCGGGTTTCCCTGTTCGATGGATTAACTTTTGTTTTGTGTTTTTGACTTACCCTGCCGTCATGGCTTTCACATTCCTCCCTTCGTAACGCATCCCATATCTGTGGGAGGCGGTTCTGTATCTTGCCCCTTGGTGGGAGGGGATAAGATTCAAACCACTCAATCCTCAATCCGTTCTCTGATCATGTCTTTTGGGTAGACAACAAAAGTCACGAGAAGTATTTCCCGCGGCGATGTGCTGGTTCGGAGCGAGCAAGGAGGCGATGCTGGGGTCTTCGCATGCAGTGGCTCGGCTGAAAAGGGCATTTGCAAAACAAGCCTAGTCGAATCATGCTACAAGGGTGGTAAATCCGTAGCGGAGCCCTGGTTGGACTTGTTGTTGCCAACAGCAAGAAAGAAGATAGGATTATATTTCCAGCGCCAACAAGAGGGGTCTTGCCGAAGAGCGTAGGAGAATGGCGTCACATGTAGTCAGGTTCGTCCTTAGAAGGTGCGTAAGGAAAATAGTGGGGTGAGAAGCAACTTCGGTCTGACCCCGACCGCATGAGCGAACCCAAGGCTCTGTATAGTGTGTCAACGCAAGAATGACATCGATCCCTTGGTTGAAGCACCAGTTTTTCGCCTTTGACTTAAATTTGATATATAATAACATAATCAAATGTGTCTTTCAACAAATCAGCCCGGCTAGCTCAATCGGCAGAGCGTGAGACTCTTAATCTCAAGGTTGCGGGTTCAACCCCCGCGTTGGGCTTTCTCTTTTGCTTTTTTTCCTTCCACTTGTCCACACCCGTGTTCAAGTGGGGCCTTTTCTCTGCTAATTGAGCATCGCGACTGCGACAATAGGTAATCCTGCAATTGACCCTCTTCATAATTACGTTCTACTCCAATCCGGTCACGATTTATCACTGGCCCATACATCTTTGCAGTCCTGACAGATGACAGACAAGACAGGGAGTTGAACCCTCTTATCGGGAAGTACAGGCCACAAAATATATTCTGACATCCAAAATCATTGCGCATGGCCATCTCCCGTGTCCCAATGCCCGTCAGGGCTAGAATACACACCACCTAACATCTACCTCACGTGCTTAGGACACTCAATCTCAATGGCAATACTACTATACTTCCCTCCATCTATTTTAGCTAGGCTCAATGACGATGTTACGAAATGATGCATTGCTCTGTTCGGGCGCCGAAGCATCCTCTACCAACCCGGGAGGAGGTACTTTTTAGTTCATTCTGTCACCCTGTCTTGATTGCTAGTGAGTCATTCATCGCGAGGTGTGGCCTTTTTCCAATGTCGACGGCTTGCAAGCCGAGTCTTGCCGATGCTACTATCACCACTTACATTACCTTCTCAGGTAGGATGTGCAGCCCTTAGCCGGGACTGCCACCCCTTTCCTCTTCGGCTTCTTAGGTAGCATTCTTTATCTCTGCAGCTCAATTCTTCTTTCTGCATGCGATACTCGGGTCCATTGACAGCCTATCTCTGAAGTTCTCATTTTTCTAGTCAGTGCCCATCTGTTTACATTACTCTCTTCAAAGTCATGTTGTCAAGTTGCATATATTCGCAGTAGCTCTTGTGCAACCATGTTTTTCTCCGGTAAACTGATACTATCACACAGGAGCCGGTCCTTGGTCATGACTACGAAAGCATCGATGACCCCTTGGACGGCCTGCTAAAAGGACGAGCTGGAGTCAATCAATCGGTGATCTAAAGATCTATCGAGATCGAAATATTAGCCTTGGGAAAGCATCGTTTCCTGTGATGTAGTCCTTGCATTCTATGTTCGACAGTGACCTTTTTCCTTTCCTAGTAATCTCCCCTTGTCTCCAGGGTCGTCGAGCTAAACATATCGGTCAATAGACTTGGAACCAGAATCTTTCCCCAAACAGGCCTTTGTCTTCCCCAAACAGACCTTTGTCTTCGATGGCCAGTCTCCCAGCAGATTCATTATTTGCTTGTGATGAAGCGGAATATCTCCAATATGTTTTTGTTTCCGTGCGATTCTAACTACTGCCTTGGGTGACTAGTTCCTCCTGTCCTAGGGATTTGGGAAATTCTTCCGTACAATGAGCCTGTGTGCTGGATCCTTTGTCCATATCGAACTTCGCCGGCAATAGGATACATCCATCTATAGAAATGTCTCCTCCGCTTTGGAGAAACTGGAGTCCTCAACTTCGATATCATGGATAATTCCATTTCCGGATCTTTATCGCTGTGAGCACCGTGTGAAGATCTCCATCAAGACTCTTTGAGTGGTACCTTGTCCACAGCAAACATACCGGGATATATCCCACAGAGAAGTTGACCAAACCCATCGCAGTTCTCAACGGAATTGTCTATAAATATGCCCTGTGAAACACTCTATACTCGACTCCCATCTTCCCCACAACCCACCAGACCTGACACAAAGCCAAGTCTACACTAACAACATCCAGCAACTAACCACTCACACAACGACAAAAGCACCCAGTGACAATGGAAGCACCAGGAGCCGCGCCCCCCATCTTCGGCATGCACGAAGACGTCCCGTACGTCATCATGGAAAACAACCCCGCCCAGACGCCCCGTCAGGTCCGGGTCCACACCCTCCTACTCCAGGAGGCGAATCTCCCCCGTGACCGCTGGGTCGGGTTCGCGAAACGCGTGCTCCAGCATTTCTGGAGCCGCGAGCCGCAGGACCATCGGCGCCGCGGCGCGCTGGTCATCTACGAGGACCGCGTGCGGTTCTTCCGCGAGGACTGCTGGGGGATGCACGAGGCGGTCGAGTTCGTATTCGACAATGAGCTCGAGTGGTGGTCGCAATCTCCATACACGCATGTCATGCGCGGGTTCTATATGGCCCTGGAGGTTTGAGTGGAGTTGATCCCAGCCACAGTTCGATCAATTGTGGCTGGGCGTGGGCGTTGAGGTACGGTGAGTATTTTTGTTATCATGCAGAGAAAAGGAAAGCAAAAACGATTAGGAAACGATAATCAAAATTGAGCCCAGGTAGGTCTCCATCTCCTTGGGGGGTGCCTTTGGGCGTTTATTATTATACAATTGCTTATTTTTACATATTATATAGCTTGATAGAGCGTTATGTTGTCATAGGATGGTCTACCTCCATACCTAGGCCTTTATTTTGCAGCTTGGCGTGAGATCCATCCTGTTATTGTAGACGCAACCATTGGAGGATAATCCACTGTGCATCATGGAAGATATTCCTGGATGTTCATCAGATCTTTTATTCGTATTCTCACACGGGTTCTAGAGATCTAGTAGCGAGAGCAAGCACGGCTCATTTTAATGCCGGGAAATAGCGACCTAACAAAAGTCTCTGTGTATGCAAAAGATACCGGGGTGGCTTGTGAGCAGTAGTATTGCTTAACAGACTCAAGTCTATGAGAAGAATAGTCTACATAGTATGCATGATACTTAGAAACCAAATGGACAAGAACCCCACCGCACTTCACCTCGTTTCCCGATGTTTCCGCTAGCCGTCGCCTCAAGTACAGTACCGGGTGCTCAGCCCTATTGATCGAAAGCCTGGTTTTGACACTATTTCCTGCAAATCAGAATTATATGAACCAAGCGATACAAATATCGGTCCCTTGAACATACCATTTGATAATATACGCCTCTTTTCCGGAGCAGCTCCAGATGGCTGCCCTTTTCTAACAGCCGGCCACCCTCCCCCAGCACAAAGATGACGTCTGCATTCTGCACGGTCGCCAACCGATGCGCCACGGCAATCATGGTTCTTCCCTTGCCTGCTCGCTCGAAGGCCGCTTGGACAAGTCGCTCGCTCTCCGAGTCGAGAGCGCTGGTCGCTTCGTCGAGCAGAAACAGCCGGGGATTGCGGATTAGGGCTCGAGCGATGGCCAGGCGCTGCTTCTGCCCGCCGGAGAGAGCAACACCGCGGGACCCGATATTGGTGCTGTAGCCCTCGGGGAGAGACATGATGAAGTCGTGGATCAATGCGTCGCGACTGGCGGTGTGGAGTTGATCGTCTGTGATGGCGCTCGAGTCGACACCAAGCAGGATGTTCTCCCGTATCGTGCCTGGTTGAGGGTTAGTTAGGGCCGCTTTAGTCTTGAAGGGCACTCCGCCAAACCTTGAAAGAGTATGGGTTCTTGGGCAACCAGGGACAGGTGCTTGCGATACGCGTAGATGTCGACCTGGGAGATATCTTGCCCGTTGAAGAGGACTTGCCCCTTCTCGGGCTCGTGGAACCGCTCGAGCAGGGATATGATGCTCGTCTTGCCGCAGCCCGATGCGCCGACGACGGCCGCAAACTGTCCTGCCTCGATCGTCATATTCAGCCCATTGAGGACCGGGCTCTCTTGGCCCGGATACCGTAGGTAGACGTCGCGTAGCTCAATCGCGACCCCGGCCGACTGCACGGGGATATCGCCTTGTGGCGGAGACTCGACCACGCTGGTCGCTCGTGCCTCCAACATCCGGCCCGATGCGGCAGCTGCCTGGGCAGCATTGGGACCGAAGCTCAGACTCTTGCCGAAACCTTCCGCAGCGTTCATGATGGCCGTTAAGCACACAAAGAAGGCCACGGTCCCGATTTCTCCGCGGAGGAAGAGGTGGCCGCCGTAGTAGAATATGAGAGCCTGGCAGCCCAGATTGACGCTTTCGGAGAATCCCAGAACGATGCTAACCCAGCGCGCTTTCTTGTACGCCGCAGTAACATGACCCTGGGAGAGCCGTTCAAAGCGATCTATGATGGACCGCTCGAGCGTCAACGATGTGACCGTGCGGAAGGCTCCAATCGCCTCCGACGCGAACTGAGAGCTCTCTGCGAAGACGGCATCGTTCAGGCTCTCGAACTGAAGCTCATATCGGAACCGAATGTAGCCCGAGAAGACGCAGAGCGGAGTCACTGCACACATGGAGACTAATGCGAGCTTCCAACCATACACAAGGGCGATGATGAGACCGCCCACGATGTTGAACAAGGCGATGGCGAGTTGGGCAATGTTGATCCCCATCATCTCCTCGAGCTTGACGGGGTCATCTCGAACGCGGGCGGTTAAGGTACCGAGAGAGTGGCCCTCGTTCCCGAAGTACTCCGCTCGTTGATAAAGGAGGGATTCGAAATATTGCGTCTGATACTTGGCCCGAATCAGCGACGCAACGCGTCCAGAGCAGACAAAGGTTACGAAGTAGACAGCGCCCGCCGAGGCGGCAAAAACGGTCCACATAGCCCCCATACGATCTGCCTCGTCCATAAGCTTGGCATGATCATCTTGCCACTTGAAAATATTGATGGTCTTCGCGAACAACCATGCATTAAGAGGCTGTGCTGTCCCGGCTGCAGCTGAGGCCAGAATGCCACAGACCATAAGACTCCAATATGCCCGTGACTCGAGGAATAACCGGAAAAAGCTCCCAAGTATCCCGCGATCCGTCTTGAACTTGCCCCATCCAATTGCAGCCTGGCCATCGAAGTGCTTAGGTTTTTTGGGGATCACTTCATGGCTCAGAGTGTTAACACTTTCCGTGTTCGAATCATTCTTGAGAACACTCCGGGTAGAGTCCTCAAGAGATATTGCCTGCGCGTCAACAAGACCACGATAGAACCCTCCATCCATAGCGACTAGGCTCTGATGGGTTCCCAATTCCACCACCTTGCCCTTCTTAAGGACTACGATGTGATCTGCATTCCTGATTGTGGACAGCCGATGTGCAATGACGATAGTCGTCCGGTGTTGAGCTGCCTTGTCGAGCGCTGCCTGGACAATTCGCTCACCGCTGACATCAATGGCGCTGGTGGCTTCGTCGAGGATGAGAATGTCAGGTCTTTTGACAATAGCCCGAGCAATGGCCAGCCGTTGGCGTTGACCCCCGGAGAGTCGAGTGCCGCCATCGCCAACGTTGGTATCATACCCCTACAGCACATTAGCCCCTTATTCGATTGGATACGCTCACGGTTCATACCAGGGGGAGTCTGTTGATAAACTCATCGGCATACGCTTCTTGACAGGCTTCCTGGACACGTTCTCGCTTGCGCTCTTCGGAGTCTCCCTCCCAGGGTGTTCCGACCAGTCCGCGAACCACATTCCCGTAGATGCTATCATTGAACAAGAACGGCTCCTGCTGGACGAGGCCAATCTTGGAGCGCCACCAGGACACGTCGATGTCGTCCAGTGAGTAACCACTTGTTGTGATGGTGCCTTGGAGCTTGACTGGACAACTTGACACATGGTGGTCCAAGGCAGCCGGATTTGCGGAATCACTTCCTTCCTGCGGGGTTGATCTGGTAGTCATAGCATGAGGCTGTTTCAAGGAATACCAATGCTCAATCAGACCGACGATGGTGCTTTTGCCCGAGCCCGAGGGGCCCACAATGGCGGTGATCTTGCCAGCCTCGATCCGGAGGTCAAGCTGGTCGAGGATCTTGAGACTGGGTCTGCTTGGATAGGCGAAGGAGACCTTCTCAAAGACAATATCATCTGTTGCTGCAACGTCTGGTGACTTCAAAAAACCCTTCGGGGGGACGAGCGTGTCAATGATGAAAAAGAACTCTGATGCTGCGAGGGACGCTTTAGTTATCGCCTGTATTGGAGAGGAAACCCGATCGAGGGAGAAGAAGATAGTGGTCAAGTTCATGAGAACCCTAGATTCCAGGATTAGTGAGCGGTTACATGGAATGCTTTCAGGGGCATCGCCTTGCTTACACGGTGATCACGCCAACGCTGTCCAGCTTGCCTCTCGTAAAGATCAGAGTTCCATACCAAAATGTCAAAGCAATGGTCCCGAAGACACCGAAAAACTATAGACAGTCAGATTCGGTTTGAAGCTTGCTGGGCGAGGGGTGAGATAGTGATGTGATGTGACTTACTGTCAAAGAGAATTGGAGCGAGGTGAGCGGATTCAGCGCCACCGCTTGCTCCTTGGCCTGTTCGACGAGAGTACCGTACTTGTCAACCGTCTGCCGCTGTGCGCCGCAGGCCATGATCATGCGGATGCCGGCAAAGCTTTCACTAGCGATACTGGCAGCCTGTCCTTCCAGATGGGTCAGGTAAGCCCGGCTCTTGGCTGTGAGTCGGACCAAGGGACCGACTCCGAGGATGGTCGCCACAAAGCCTGCTATGGTTACCAGGGAGAGCTCCCAGCTCCACATCAAGGCAACAACAAAGGAGGCAATAATGAGGGTGGTGCTTTCAATGAAGATCGCGAGTTTCTCGGAGAGACCACCCTGCAGGGTATTGCTGCTGCTCGTGATCGTGCCCACAGCATGGCCCGGTGGCAGCGAGTCCAGCACATGCATGCTCTGATGGAAGAGATGCTCAAGGTAATGCGCTCGTATCGCAGCCGATAGTGAAATACTGATCATGCGGAAGGCGAACTTGTGAATCGAAGCGAGGCCAAAGCGGGCGATGAAGAGGGCGAATACGAAAAGGCTGTGGGTGTCAATGTCCGAGCAAGTCGAGGGTAGAGGAATGACATTACCATAGCCGATTAAGTGTATGTTCGGTTCCTGCGTCGTCCGCACTTCCACTTCCAGTTACCACCCCTGTGAACTGCCCGACAACTTTGCCTATGCTACGGTTAATCTTGGTACGGCGACAAAGACAGGTTTGAAATTTTTGCTCACCAAAAATGATGAGCATGAGGGGTTGGGTGATCCCGGAGCCTATTGCAGCAAGCATTCCAGTGACAAGAACCAGATTATCCCATCGTGTTGCATAGGTAAAGACACGCTGCAAGGATCAGTTCGTGTCGTATGATGAGCAGGCTTGACGAGATGTGGTCTTACCAGGTAGTTCCTGAAGCTGGCGGTGGATTTGGGGCCATGCCCAGGGACCTCCTCGGTATTGTCTGCCGAGGTTGATGACACGCTGTGTGTGCTAGTCACCACTTGAGCACCCATGGATGATTGAGGGAGACTGAAGGATTGAGAGCAGTTTGAACAGGAAAGGAAGGAAGTTATTCGAGTTTCGGTTTATCTGTAAAAAGGCGACAAAATATAAGCACCAGGATTAGGAAGATGACCAACTAGCTTGAAGAGTGCTGATGAGGTGAGATCTATTCTTATTCCCCTCTGTTACCTCTTATCTTTTTATAATACACCATTCTCTTTGTGGCGCACAACGGACTTTTTTTTTTTCTTTTGCTAGAGATTTATACATGGTCTATGGGAAAGGCGGCGGAGCGGGGAGCAAAAAAGTCCCCGTAGTTTCCCAGTAGGGGTTCCAAGGCATGACCTGATTGGTGCGGGTGGATCGGACTCGGGCCCGCCGACTTTTTTGCCTTCCGCTCCGGTGCGCCCTCCCATCCATGATGTCTTTTTTCCTGTCCTTTTCCCAGTCTCAAGTCAACGCGCAGAACAATACTACCTCTGTTAGGCTGTATGTCTACCGGTACCAATCTAGCTCTTCCGCTCCCGCACAAGGAACATAAATGTCCGACACGTTGCATGGGGAGAAGCCTCGCGCCTGCACCAACTGTTCTCGGGCGAAGGCAAGGTGCGTCTGGCGCGACAATGACGATGACGTTTGCCAAAGGTTGGTGTTTGAGTTTGTACAGCGAATTATCTGAATGATTGATCTTGAAATGATGAGCTCTAGGTGCTCCAAGAACGGATTATCGTGTTCTAAGTTATATTCCGTGTCGAGAAAACGGCGAGGAAAGGCTACGTAAGTAACCCTGATGGTAGGCCAGTGGCGGGTCCGACCGCCATGAATCACATGAAACTCATTGGGAGTGCCCCAGTCATGCCAAAATATTAGAGCAAAAGCTGGACGATATCATGGGCCTGTTGACTGGTGATGGAAAACGCCTACCTGACTCCGAGCAACGTCCTCCATTCCACCAGACCGAGGGCGCTACGCCAACCACAACGCCTCAAATCCATCCCGCAGCTCTTTCATCGGAAAATCCGGAATCAATAGCCCCGCCGCACGGATTGATTTCTGTATTCCCCGGGTTCGAGATTACTCGTCATGAAGCCGATCAGAGCCTTGAAGAATACATGACCACCATGCTTCCCGAATTCCCTTTCGTCCCTCTGCCCTCCTCTAATCTTTCCCAGGCACTGGAAGAGAAGCCACTACTCACCAAGACGATCTTATGTGTCTGTAGACCTCCACCATTCAACTCTTCCGCTGCGTTCGAGAGCTGGTTTCGACGGCAGATTGCACATGAGGCTGTTGTTCTGACGGGTAAGAACCTAGAGCTTGTACAAGCAATACTGGTCTTTCTTGCCTGGTAGGAACCTATACCTTCTCCCCAATCGGTAGCAGATGTGGTTCGGGCTGACAGGATTGTGTGGTTGGGCATGACATCTATTTTTATGCCACGGAAAAAGATACAGCACTTCTGCAATTAGCAATCGGTTTGGTCGAAGATCTGAAGCTGACTAGACCCCAAAAGTCAACGGATTTATCATTCAAATCAATTGTCGAGGATGCAGCTCATTTACGTGATGATCTCCCAGTCCAGCCGAAACAAACTCGCGCGGATCGAAGAACCTTGCTCGGGGTCTACTATATAACCTCCTCGTATGTGTTAATACTGTCGTCCTTGTAGTGTCATGATGTTGACCCGTACCCCAATAGTCTATGCAGCCTTCTCGGCAAACGATGCAAGCCAGAGTACACAGCGCACTTCGATGACTGCTGCAGTCAACTGTTACACGATCAGGAGTACCCGACGGATGCATTGCTCGTGCAGCTTGTGCGCATACAGAAAATTGCGATGAAGGTAAACGACGCGTTCTGGGAGACGACCGCTGCCACCAATGACAGGCCGCTCGGCGGTATCTACTCTATCGCTGTTGCCTCTATCCAAACTGAGCTGGATGCATTTGTCGACCAGCTGCCCGCCAACTTGAAGTGGAACCGTATGTCAGCTTCCAAGAATTGAACAGATGAATGGGCATAGCTAACTCCTCAGTTAAGATCTGTTGCAAACCCATTGCGCCACCGTCCGCATTCGCTTGTTCGAGCCCTTCAGATACGGCGACCAGACAGAGATCATTGAGCCCACACATCTCAGATGCCGCAGGATATGGGATTGCTTGCAGAGCACACAGGCACTCCATGACGAATTCCGCCTGGTGCCGGTCGAATCGTATCCCGCCCTTACTTTCGTAACCGTCCTGCACCTCGCGCTTGCCATCATCAAAGCCTTGCGTCTTCTGTGTGTTGAGGACCAGGCCTGGGATCTGACCACCGCACGCGCTACGTATGATCTTCCGGGAATGCTTCGGGAGCTGAGCAAGAGGTTTGAGGTTGCGAGCAGAGGTGGCAGCCCCAGAAGCAGAATCCTACTTCAAGGCCGGCCCATTTTCTCCGCCTACGCCGAAGCATATCGAGGCATCGAGCGTGGGTATTCGACCAAGCTAAATGGTGGCGTGGTGCCTCCGGGCCCGGCATTAGTGGACCCAGTCAATGCATACGGCGGGGAGCAGTGCGACATGGACTTTTGGGCTCAGTTGTCCGAGTTGACAAATGGGCTTGTACCTTAAATCTTTATAGGCGCCTTGTGGGCCAGGGAAGACTAGAGGCTCCATTCTTAGCATCCAGATATATCGAGATGAAGTCGATCAATCGAACTCGTGGTGTTCTGCAAGAGCATATCAAGCAGGCTGTCGAGTATCCTGTTGAAGCAAGTAGATTCCATCGCGACGTATTCAGGGCTTTGAGCCCGTCTTGTGCACTGGAAGTCGCAAGTATGCAGCATCTTACGGTCACTGTGCACAGCGGTGCCTTAAACGAGAAAAGCGGGCAACAACGCCGGATACCTAGGCATGATTGTGACTGAGGCTTGGTCTACGTTTTCAGAGAAGCGGAGGATTGTTTTCCAAGGATGCGTCCTTGAAAGGATTGACGCGGAATACATGACTGCTCAGTGCTTGCTTTCTTTGCTACCAAGCGGGAAACAAAGGCCATAGGCCTCATTGAAAAAGAATCCCCAATTGTTCTCTTCTGAATTATTTCAACTGTAATCTGTCGAACCAACAATCAAGTGGACAAACTCGCCATTCCACTACGGGAGGATACCAGTATCGTCTGTTCAAACCTATCTAATAGCACCGAATTCACCCGGAGCAGAAGACGAGGCCGAAACTATAAAAGGATCAAGAAGCCTTACACCTTGAATAGCATGTCTCATCAATCGCATGTACAGACGTAGCCATGACCACACTTCATAAACACAACGTATACCCCAGACCACGCGAATTCGCTAGGATGGATAGTTTCGATCGTGTTCCCCGCGAGTCACTCGTCGAGATTGTCAAAACCGCAGCAGACTGGGTAACCCTGGAAGATCTTATTGTGGACTTCACGCAGCTGACTCCGCTGTTCGAACCGGGAAATAAACCCGATAGTCCTGCAGACCCTGAAGCGATGGCTCTCGTGAGGCATATCCTCGAGCATAATTCAATTATGTCGTATGATTATCTCGAACGCTATTTCATGGTGTGTGTCGAGCTACGAGGGCCGATTCCGCACACGAGTCTGTACGACTTTGTTGACAAGACCAGTTTCGACCTCCAGAGTAGCAGACATGGCCACCGCCTCTCAATGTCTACGGCGACTCGCGCCTCCCTCCGCGCGGTGGTAAACATCGCCGCCAATATACAACGTCTGGCCTGCATGTGCTTGACAACACTGCGAGCGCGACTGCAGGCAATGCTGCCCCAGTACTTCAAAGACATCCGAGAAATGCCGTCTCTGGTACCGTGTAAGCTCCGAGACGTGGGTGCATTCTCTTGGATCGAGGAGTACCGCGTCTACCGTGCCCTGTGGCACTTGCAGACCTTTAGCGATTTCTTGCAGGTGGCTGTTCAGCTGCGATGGACGGACGAGCGGGCGCTATCTCTTCAGAGAGATCATCTCCACTGGAGCGGACTTTGCAGGGAGGAGCCATATACCGCAGAGGACGATACCGAGTGGGAAACACTGTGTAAAAACACGGCCGCTTGGGAGGAGATATGCGAAGTGTCGGAGTGTCTTGAAGCCCTCTACGCCGGGTCTCCTGAGCTCTGCACGACCTATTCACCACAGGCTCCCAGCGAGGACGAAGACAAGTTTGTCCCCGAATGCTTTGACCTCGGAAGGAAGTACCGGATTCACGGCAACCACAACGTCTTCCTGCTAGAGAGACTCCCCAATGCATTCCGCTGCCCGGGGGGCCCCTTCGAGGTGTGGTCGCCGCCGGCCCAGCCGCGGGAGGGGGACCTCTTGCATGAGCTCTGGGGCCAGAGTGGCGAGCATACCGCGCACCACGAGGTCCTGGACTTCGTATACGCCTGGCGTCTACTGCAAGAAGACGGAGACCCCGCGGCATGTTACAACATAGCGCCCCTGTCCTTCCGGCAGCTGGGCATGGGGCTGTGGGACTACTGGCGGCTCTTCGAATTAGGGCTTCACGAAGTCTGGCCCGACAGAGGCTCGACGGCGCTGACCACCCCAGACGGTGATGTACGCATTTGGGCGCATCCGCGGCCGGTGAACCTCTTTCTATCCGACCGCGCTCACAAGTGGCATCTTCTTCTGGCGGCTTGGGAGGCGCTTTTCTCCGCGTCTGTTGAGGTTGTGGAAGTATAGCCACAGAGGCTATGCGAATGATTCTTAACTCAAAACTAATCTACTATACAGATTCTATCATTACTGAAATGATGGAAGGTTCCCGATCAGAAGGATCTGCTAATAGTACAATCAAATAGTCAGATAAATAAAGAATCTAAGTATCTGTTAGAATCAAAGTTCCAAAACGTTCTAAGCTCCCTCCGCACCTCTTGTTTGTAGTAATTAATAAGTTATACAATGATGATGATGATTTAAAGCAGAGTATACTGTGCATTCCGCGAAGCGCAAGAACAGATGTAATTGAAGCACTTTCAGACTCAGGAGAAATCTACGAGCAAAGCAAGGGCAAAGAAGCTCATATCAAGGAGAAATAGTAATAGCCATCGTCGGTAACGAGGAGAGTGGCCTGGAGCTCATGACCATCTTTTTGGATCAATGTGTAAAAAGGGAGTCCGCGACTGTGCCTAACACGGAGGTTGTGGTGATCAGTCGTCTTCAGAACACGAAATCCGGCAGTGGTATCTTCGAGCTGCTACTTGAAAGGCGCAATGCAGATGATGGGATCTCCCCACCCATCAAGGAGCTCTTTGCATTGTCCATCACGATAAGGGCCCGGAGTATGGCAGTGTTGGTTCGAGCACGACATGAAGTGTTCGCCTCGGATAAAGGCTTCATTCTCAAATTTACAGAACGCGCGCATATTTTTGATGGAGCAACCCCATAGCCGTCTTCCTACCAAGCAGATAATGCATGAAATGGCGGGGGCGGATACAGGCAGCTTGCAGGAGGATGTTAGCCAGGTACTTAACGTCCTGTTGAATGCGAATCTCATAGCAGTCGACGAACAAGTGATGGAGCTCCTTGCACCAAACCCTTATGCTTTACAAATCTTGCTCGAACGGTACCCCAACGTTCCCATTACGCATCGAGCCGCTGTGCACGCAGCAGGCAATTCAAAGGCCTTTTCCATTCTTCTCGACGGACGAGCTCCCGACATTTCGATCTCGCAGGATGTCATCCTCTCCATAATCAAGTCACAGGACGCGCTGGACAATTTGCAACGCATCCTCAAACATTTCGGGACCGAAGCGCCGATCACGGACAGAGCTTTGAAGGGTGCTGCGCACAAGCCCGGGGCATTCAAGATTGTTCTTCGAGCAGAGTGTGGTAATGTAGCTCTCTCCGAAGAGGTGGTTGTTTTCGTCACTTACAGAAATTTCGAAGCATTGCAGTGGCTCCTCAAGGAGCACAGTTCAGCGGTGCCGTTAACAAAACGAGTGCTGGTGGCCGCTGCGGCGAGTGCTCTATTTGGTGTACAATCCTCTGCCAAAAACGACCTCTCTATGCCGGTTCGGATCGGGTTCCCAAAGCTATATGGAAGTTTGGCGATCACTTCTGTGACTTCTACGAGGGAGAAAATCCTTCCGTGGACACTTCCCGGTTTCGGAGGATAGCCACCAGCGATATTCTCCAGTATACCAATGCTGTTGATAGCTCTAAGGAGCAATTCGAATAGATCTCAATCGCCAGCTATGAGGGCAAATGCAGTCTTCTCATCGACTTGATATTTGTCTGTATAGCCTACGATCTGCCCGTTTCGACGACAGAAAGAATGCAGAGACTGGTGTTGGAAAAGTCTCATGCTTATGCAATCAGAGATCTGTTGCTTTCAGATCGCATTCTCATGTATCGGATGGGGGAGTTTGCGAAGATGCTAAGGTCACTGGTCCTCGCTGAAAGAGATGAGGATTCGAGCCTCGATGGATGAAGTTAGGTCCCACTGCTCTTGGCCCTGCGCCTTTCACGAAGATAGACGTATCATTCATGACTACCTACTCATGTGCAAAGAACGGAAGTCAACCAGAATATATATGTTATACTGCATGAACATGCATTTATCGCTTTCCTTCTATAGAGTCAGTCCTTTGGGGCCGCAAGGGGTATGCAGGTCTATACCCGTACAAGTGTCAATGCGATTCCCACCAACCCATAGAGCAGACTACCCAACACCCACACCCACCCGGACCCCAGTCCGCCAATCTGCAATCCCAGCTTGAACACATTCGTAAAGCACAGGCTACCCAGGATATTGCCCACGTACTGCAGGATCTCGATCGCGGAATACAGTCGCGCGGTCTCCTCGCGTTTGACCAACGCGGTAGCCAGCGACCGCATGGTTAGGGCAAAGCCCGCTCCCGCCGCATAAACACTTACACTGGGAATCAAAAAGATGACTGATGGCGAGAGAGCAATTCCGAGCGACCCCAGGAGCAGAGCGGCAAGACTGAAACGCGCGACCTGCAGGTCTCTTTGGGGGAGGGATAAATAGTGCAAAACCTTTTGGGAGAGGTACGGGAGGAGGAACAAGAAGACGAGGATGGTGATCCCCGCATGGAAGGAAACGATCAAGTTCGCTTGCGCCAAAGTCCAGGCGAAGCGTCTGGAAATGTGCTGGGTCAGGAACGGAAAGGAGCGCTGCACGAGCTCGACTGTCGCAAAGGAGAATAGGAGCAAGAGTGATTGCTGGTGGAAGATGAACAGGTAAGGATGGATGAGACGTGCCAGCCTTTTCGGCAGTGGAATGGGTGTCAGCACTGGCTTCGAAGATGTATCACATGTCGATACTGGCTCGTCTGGGCTTGGTGCTGCTGGCTCTTTGCTTCTCACGGGCATATTCATGGTCTCGGGAAGTGACAGCGCACAGCCAAGGCCTATCATCACCGTACCACAACCAATTAGCAGTGGGATCCATGGGTTGAGAGCCATGAGTCCCGAGCTGATCAAGCTGGCCAGGAAACTTGCCACTTGACTGGCAAGGCCGACCCGGAAGAACAGCGCTGCGCGTTGCGCATCGGTGGCCAGATCAGCCAGCATGGCCCAAATCACGACCAGTGCCACGGCTGGTCCTCCCCCGATGATCCAGCTGAGTGCGGCGAGCCAGATCGCACGGAGGGGGAAAGTGCCCGAAAACCATAGAACGGTGTTGGTGATGATCGCATTGAGCAGAAACCCTGGAATAGTGAGGCGGATAGCTTGTCGGCGACCATACCGATCCGCCAGCAGTCCGTAGGGAATGGCGCAAATGGCGCCTGCATGAAAGGTCAGCACTAACGCATGTTTCTGTTAAGGTTTGGCGCTTGACAAACACAGTAGTCCCTCGAGCAAGTCGGAGTATCCTTTCACCGTAGCGACTTCGGTCTGCACTTCTGCTATCTTGCACAGGTGCTCGGGCAGATGGCCGGAGGCGGGCAGGCGAGCTGGGTCGTGTCGACGCCAATAGTTATCGCAGGCGATCATCTCGATCACCCGCACCATTGTACCCCCAATCAGCTGGCCGCCGACTTGGAAGCTCAACAGAATCGCGACCACGGTGATGACCAGGCGCAGACGGGTACGTGGTGGCAGGTTTGGCTCTGGGGCCCCGCTACAGCCAGCCTGGCTGTCAGGTTCCCCCCTAGGGAGGAACGGTTCATCCTCGCCGTGGGAACTATTACCTGACTCCAAAGACACGTCAGGAAAGGTCATTGCGAGGAGCGGGCAGAGAGCCGAGGTAGATGTGGAACGCAAAAAAGGCCCTTAGGATGGCTCGGTTGCTGGAATGGAAGGCTGGTACGGGAGGGTTCTCTGCACAAGCAGGATAATAGTTTCTCTCTCTCTCTACCAGCATTCCGGAAGGGACTAACGGCGGTGAATATTTGTGCACAGACACTCACCCAGTGCGTGAGGAATGTGACAGCTCTACCACGGTATGCTTGAATCACACACCACCTACGTATAGTGCAGCGCACATTATTCAATTGGAACGCTGTTTCCGACCGTATGACAGTCCCTGCATCTATTGCAAATAGACAGCGGGGTCGAGTATAATAGTGGACTTATGTCGTAGGCGAATGATGAGTGAATAAGAAAGTTAGCGGCGATCCTGTAAATGCAGTTTGTCTCACTAGTAAGACTGATCATTTCCCGATTTGGAATATGAGCACCTTTCCAGCCAGCCACCTGCAAAGCAGCGGGGCATTATTTGACTTGTTGTAACTGGCTACTATCCACTCCGAGTACAGAGATGCAGTGTATGTACTCCGTTGATAACTAACTACCTAGTGCTCTTAACTACATACCTACCAAGTAGTTACATATTACCTTCGGATCTAAGGTATGATCTGAGACAGAATACAAATGCCGATTGGCTAGCATCAAACATACCCATCAGAGTCAATTGATTTTCGGATGTATCCGTCTCCATCTCCACTTTGGGGGTGGAGATCCCTTGTTCTTTCCGCTGACTAGAGATGGTAAAGATTGCGCATGTGCAGGATGGCCGCTGGTCTCCGCCCTCGTATAGCTGCTTCCAAGGTGGCTTCGACCGCCTGGCCACTTCTATCCAGGTTATGATTGGTGGGTATCATGAGTTTGAGCTGGAATACCCAAGGCGAGTCGAGAAAACACTTAGGCATATGCACAAAGTTCCCGGTGCGCCAAACATCACGTCATAGCCCTTTCTTGAGGTTACTCTGAATCCTATGTAGTCCTACGCTTGGGATTATCCAACTTGTCACAGGCGGTGGAGAAAGGGAGGCAGTGTGCGTGTATGTGTGTGTCATTAGACAAACTACCAGCATCCCCTTTCGATGCTCCCATACATCTTTTCGTAGACCGATTAGAATACTCCATCTAAACCAAGCCTCTTGCGGCCCTATTCAAAATCGACCGCCCCCGGAAGTCACATTGGATTGATGAGCATGATGCTCATGTGGGGCCCTAAGAGGTTCCCCTTCTTGCAGATGATGGTCGCCTAACTTTATGCCGAGTTCATAGTCTTGCTTTTTCCACGGTGCTGGCCACACGAATGCATCCTTCGGTAAGGGCATGGCATCAAACTTGGCGGTGTCGACCGCATTGTCGTGCTGCCAGTCCAAGAGAGCATTGAAGTCGCGACATTTGCGGTTCACACTAAAGTCGGGCCATGGAGCGTGACGATCTTCGACCCAGTCCAATGTCAAGACCTCCGTGTTGGCATTGCACTGAAGATTCTGTAGCAGGATGTCGGTGCAGTGGCCCAGATGAATCCACCACATCTTATCTTTAACATCCAGCTCGGGTTCGTAGCCGGGGTAGTCGGCGAAAGCGGCTTTGCGCAGCATGTTCAGGCAATGGATTTGCTGTGGTTCCATGGGGTTAGGACTTTTGCCTTGTACAGCTGAAGGACCAGAGAAACGAGGACAACGGGTATTCTTACATGCATCACGTCCAGCTGAACCATGTAGGCATCATCGCCCATTCCCCAATAATCATTATCGAAGCGCGCGACGGTGTCGGGGTTTTTACCGAGCTTGAGGATTTGCTCGCGAGTCACAACATGTGTCAGGACGTCTTCGAATCGCGCCCAAGCGGCATCGTTGGCAGCGCTGGGCTCTTCGCGGGCGATGGATATTTCTGGAAGAGCGAAGAGCGTTCCGTTCAGCGTGGCTTGGTACCTTGGAATCTCAATGTCGTCCAGGATAGGTGCTTTCGTTGTGTTAGTCCACTGGTTTAGGCCCGAGGAAGCATTTGGAATGGAGTATGGAGACTCACACCACCATGACACTGGCCTAAGAATCGCATTCTTCTCTTCACTCGAAAAGCTGCCTTTAGCGCTGAGGACTAGACCAGTGGTAATGCTCAGGAGAAGTGCGTTTGCGATTGTCAAGTATATCCAGGCTCTTGAGGGGTTTTGCGGCGGGCTTCTCTTGGTAAGCAGCTCCTCTGACTCGATATTCTCTTCATCGCTATCGCGACTCTCAGTCTGTAGGGCTTGAAACTTGAAATCTTGACGAAAGGTTCTGAGAAGCTTAGAGAACACCATTGTGGGTGCGAGTGATGCTCTGGAAACTCGGTTCTACCATAAGATGCTGAAGGTGAGAACTAGGTGGGCAGAAATCGCTTTCAGCATAGAAGAAGATACCTGCAGTGCCTATGACAGTAAATCCTGAGTACCTACGGTAGTGAGGGCGTCAGACATGAGAGCAGGATGGCATCATGCAGTCCCAGAAGTGATCGACAGCGGGTCTCGTGCATCGCCAGCCGCAATGGCGGGGCTGAAGCGAAGATCACAGACTTAGTGCATGCAATAAACACACTGAGGTCATATGTGACTTATCTTACTTGAGCCGGGACGGCCTAGAACCGGAGCATCACAAGGTCACATGCTGATGTTCAGCTCCCCTGCAGTCGAATTGGCAATTATAATGGGGCAAAGTCTTGCGGTTCACAACACCTTCACACTGCTGCATGGATATCCATTCGAACTACTTCTTTCGGCAATGATAGGCCCGAGTAAGGGTTCCGGTCATGCCGTACCACTAGCAGAGACGTGGGTTCGGAGCTGAGCCTTATTACCTACTCTGGTTGCACAGCACTAGTGGCTTCTACTGTTGCACATGGGAATGTGAATAGCTCAACCCATGAATCATACTCCTCAACTTGATTCACAATCAGTACTGGTACGCCTGGTTCTAAATCGACCGCATGAAAGCTCAATGAAGTAATAGCTCAGCAACATACCACTCTTCATTGCAATGCCAAGATGTAGCCTCATGCGTGGCGTCGAGATCAGCAAGGTTCATGGATACAGCTTCTGAGGGACAAACCTGTCTACAATGTGATGCCAGAGGTTCTTCATTCGGTGACTCTGACATACAGCCGCCTACAGGGTAGTAGAAACCCCCCGAGACCTGGGCCGGCGGGAACTGTGATAGTCGGGGTGCTTTCAGTGCCGCGGAACCAAGCAGACCACCTGAACACCCCATCCAAGTTTCTATAAAGGACTTCCTGTCTACATCGGCGGTTTCTTCTCATCTTTCCACACCTCACCCCCGCCACACTTCCTCTGAATATTTTGGACTACCTTGCTTGTCAAGATGCACCTCTCTTGCCTTCTTGCGCTCCTGGGAGCCACAGGGTTCACCTTCGCCCTTCCTGTCTCCAGCAACCTTGACCAGCTTGAGTCGTCCTCTCAGGATCTGGACAAGAGATTCTACTATACCCACTATGTTGCCCCGGAGAGGCGTGATGAGGAGGCACTCGACAAGCGCTTTTTTTACCTTTACGACACTGCCCCGGAGAAGCGTGACGAGGAGGCCCTCGATAAGCGATTTTATTACACCCACTATGTTGCCCCGGAGAAGCGTGACGAAGAGACCTTGGACAAGCGATTCTACTACAATAACTATGTAAGCCCGGAGAAGCGTGACGAGGCCCTCGACAAGCGGTTTTATTACACCCACTATGTTGCCCCGGGGAAGCGTGATGAGGAGGCACTCGACAAGCGCTTTTTTTACCTTTACGACACTGCCCCGGAGAAGCGTGACGAAGAGGCCTTGGACAAGCGGTTCTATTACACCCACTACACGGCCCCAGAGAAGCGTGATGCAGAGGAGGAGGCCCTCGACAAGCGCTTCTTCTACACTGCCTACACGGCCCCTGAGAAGCGCGAGGCAGAGGAGGAGGCCCTCGACAAGCGCTTCTTCTACACTGCCTACACGGCCCCTGAGAAGCGTGATGCAGAGGATGAGGCCCTCGACAAGCGCTTCTTCTACACTGCCTACACGGCCCCTGAGAAGCGTGATGCAGAGGATGAGGCCCTCGACAAGCGCTTCTTCTACACTGCCTACACGGCCCCCGAGAAGCGCGATGGGGAAGCCGCTGACAATGAGAACTAGCTTCAACGCTCTCCCTTTGGTCGAGGTATATCCTCCCTTCCGGCAAGAATGGATCTGAAACCAGCAGGGGAAGGCCTGGCTAACGGAAGACGACTCCAGTTTGAGTATGGATTGCACCTGAATACGTGATTGTCTGTGTCTTTAAAGTGGTTTTCTTAATTTATCACATAATCTGCTTCAACGCATTTTGCACAAGTACACTACCTTGATTTTCTTGCCTGCACTTCGAAGCGAAGTCACAAGCTCTGCTTGCTTTCCCCCATGACTCTTTTGTAGGCACGGGTAGCAATCCACATTGAAGCATAGATTATCTTCTTAATAAACTGTACTGTACACAGACTAAGCCTGTCAGTCAAGTATCAAGCAGACAAATGTCACAAAATGCCTACGCTTCAGAATGTGTACAGCAATATGTCCAGAATCTTCTTACTGCCCTCACGACCCCCAAAAATACCAATTCGGAACTTGAAACTTGGGTATGTACCTTGTCTGCAATCGGCCCATTTCCGGGCCTGTTGTGGTCACTTTCGTGAAGGCTTCCCTTTGGCAAGAGGTTGACATGGCATCCGCGGCACTGCCGCTTTTTGTTCTCCACACGAATCGGGCAAAACTCCTTGGTTGGAGAACCTGGGAGTCAGAAGGAAAGCCAAAGACTATGGCTCTGAGTTTGATACCTACTGGGCACTATATGCGTACGCCTTCCACATCCCCAAATACCTCTTTTCTCTTTATCATTCTCTTCTTGGTTGACAAAGAGGTGGATCGTTGTAACCCCGAGTAATCAGGGTAAAATAACAAAAGAGAAAAAGAAAACCTTCCCCTTTTTTCTTATTTCACTATATTGGTAAGTTCTTAATACGGTTATGTACAAACACCCAGCAAGGTAGTGGGTGCAACAATGAGTGCTGTCTCACATTACCAATGGTTCAGATGCAACCAGATCTACCACTCATCCAAATCCTTCACCCACTCAGGAATTCTTCTCAAGAAACTCAGACACCTGACCCGCTGCCGCCTTATTAGCCTCATTCTTGCTGCGATTCCTCGCCGCATTCCCCTCCAACCCATACAGCACATCGGCCGACATGTTGGGGATGATCATCTCGAAGGTATCCTTCACCACAGTGTACTGGTAGTAGCCGCAGCGCGCGATGGGCTGCGTCTTCTTGATGTCGAGCAGGCCGTCGGTGAGCACGCGGTCCGCGATGTGCACGCCGATCACCTTCCCAATGACGATGTCGACGGTGCCCATGGGCGGGTTGCCCGGCAGGCGGACGGTAGTGTGGTACTCGCACTCAAACTTGACGGGGGACTCCTTGATCATGGGGACATCCACCAGCGTGGCCTGCTCCTTGGTGATCTTGCAGAGCTCGAATTCGTCGGTGCCGTAGGGGGTCTGCTCCGCGGTGATGTTGACGGCTTCGCGCAGGTCCCAGGTGGCGAGGTTCCACACGAAGGTGCCCGTCTCCTCGGCGTTGATGACCGTGTCCTTCCGGATCCCCTGGGCCGTCTGGTTGGAGGAGAACATCACGTAGGGCGGGTCGAAGGTCAGGTTGTTGAACTGCGAGTACGGCGCCAGGTTGCACTGGCCTTTCTTGTTCTTGGTGGAGATCCAGCCGATCGGGCGGGGTACGACGCAGGCCTGGATTTTTCTTGGGGTCAGTGGCTGTGAGGTGCGGTGACTGCGTTTGGGAGTGCATTCAGACCTTGAAGGGATCATGGGGTAGTCCATGCTCAGTGACTCCGGGTTGATAGAACATCTTTGGTGGTGTGCTTCGTTGGCAGGGCTCTTTGACTGTGTGTGAAAGGTTTGCTGGTATCCCTTGACGGTCAGAGATCGAAGTACTTTATATACTCAAGAGATTGGCACCTGCAACCCCCACAGCGGCATATCAACCGGCAATCCGCTGGGTATCGTGCTGTCATGATCCACGTCTAGGAATGCCAGAGGGTTAGTTGTCTCCTCCCGACAGCCCGGTCATGGATCGATCGATCGGGAGGTGTTCCGAGGCTCCGAGATGCCGATCCCGAGAGATCGGCGACTAAGTCCCGCACCCTTCGCCTTGTCCTCGTATGCAACTATATCTACTGGAGCTAGGGAAGCAGTATTGACGATTTTATATGATCCGTCGTACCGAGAGTCCCCATTCCTGAGCCATTCTGTCTCTTTTCGTGGTCGAATGATATGACTTCAAAGACATCTGCCTGCCAGACATCCAAATAATCAAACGCTCCCTTATCCTCCCACAACTTCTTGTGCCTATTCCCCTACCGAAGCCATATCCCTACTAAGTCTTGGTTATGGTATCCTTGACACCGGCCCAGTGTTCTATGACGTCATGTCCCAAGTATTGACCTTCCCGCCTCACTTTCCTCACTCCCATTGCCAGGATCCCGAATACCCGAGGCCCCGAAAGCCCAGTCCATGGCGGATGATACACTTCTATATCAAGAATACCCCAAAGGGTGGGGGTTCTTCTCGGAAAAAGGTACCGTTGCTCTTATAGTGTACAGGGTTCCGGAAAACCTGGCTCGTCAGACGTATATCAAAGACGCTACCGCGACGGCATAGTGTTGCACTAGCTCTGAGAGCCTCGCCAAGCATTCTCACTGCGGTCGTTTACGTCTCTTCCGGCGTCTGTTGCGCGAAGGATGGACAAAAAGGCTATCCCATGTCCTTTGCACTGACGAGCCTCCACCGAGATTGAGAAAGCGAAAAGGCAGAAGAGGGGGGAATAAACATACAACCGCATAACGGTGGCAGCGCTCACCAGGTACCGTGCGGATGAAAGGCGCCTTGGTGGCCTGTTAGGCATCCGCTTATAGATACCTGAGCCACCCAGAATATGAATGACCGATTGTGCGTGCGGTCTAAACAAAGTACCAACGTTGAAGCACGGCTCTCTACTAGCCAAGTGAGGAGGTATTAACATGTCGAATCCTATGATTGAATAGGTACAAACGACAGCTACAGACCGTAGGAGACATTCGGTAGAGATTAGCACATCCATTTCGGCGGATCGCATAAGTCACTTCTCTTGGGTTAATCCCCATCAAAAGGCTTTTCAAGTTGACCACGTTCGTTATTTTAGATAAAAATGTGTCAATTGGTAGCAACAGTCTGTCGAGCACAACAACTTGGCCGATGTGTATTTGGATTTCTGCACCACGCTGTGGGCACGGGATTCATCACCAATTACTTTGCAATAAACCCATCAATGAACTTGACAATCTGCTCCGCCAAAGCCTGAGGCTGGCTCACAAACGGCATGTGTCCGGTCTTAAAGTCCACCACTTCCCACTTGACCTTGGACTTCTCCAGCCACAGATCCTGCAACGACACAGGGTTACAGCAGTCGTCCAGTGCACGCACATACGCCCTCCTCCCATCAAACGCACTCTCCGCCCAGGCCGGGGCAGTGGCGGGGGTCACAAAGGCTCGGAGTGCGTGTGGCTGCATGAACTTCGCCAATTCCGGCTCCAGGGCACGGTCGCAGTCATTGTACAAAATATCCATTGCTGGTTCGATGAGAGAAAGTCCCTGCGAAGGCTGAGAGCGAGTGGAAATGGAAAAAAAGTATCAATACAATGGCCTATGGTTATGATCGCGGTTGTTCTGGGTAGATCGTACGTACCTTGTCGGCAGTGATAAAAGGAGGGTAAGCGCCGCCTACAGCAGTCAAGAGCGACTCTCCCTCAAGTGCGATATTGCCCACCACGTAGATAAGGCCGATGACGCCAGTCGCTTGACCCTGGGCTCTTCTCGTTTCCTTTGCAAGTCCTCTTGCTGCGCCGCCAGCAACTACACCCCCGTACGAGTGTGCGATGATGACGATATCTTTACCCTGCTCGTCCAAAAGAGGGAGTAAGACGTTGTCGCGCAAGAAAGCAGAATCTTGGGCAGAGGACACGTTGGCCGGATCCGAGGGATTGCAGCTGGGGTATGATCCGGGGTGTGTTGCGTATCCGGCTTGGCTCAGATACGGTTGCAATTTCTCGAATCCTTCGGGTGTGCCGTAGGCACCTGGGACGATAACGATCACTGGGAGGTTCGTTGAAGACATAGTGAAGGGAATTCCGACTTGGAAAACAGGTTGCGGCTCTGTTATGATGGGTGTTGTTGCTGAGAAGAAAGAGGCTGACAAGAAAGAGGCTGAGAAGTCCGGATGGCTAAAGAAGCAACTTAGTCTTAGTTAAGTTAGTGGCCATTTGTCATGGTTTTAGTGACTTATCTAATCTCACCACTTTTCAATGGACCCCTGCAGATTTGTAATCGTTCAGGTGCATGTCATACGAAGACATCACGCCAGCCACAATTAGCTGCCTGTCAGGTTACATTGGCTGTGTTACTTGCACGTAGGCCTAAAAGGACCACGCCCGTCTATGAAGGTTTTGTACCCTATCAGGATATCAACAACTGGACACACCTCGGGTTCTAGATTCTAACATGCACCTGCAGGTGGGGGCTAGGTGGCAGTTACACACACTATTACCAAGTGTGGAGTAAACAAGGATTCAAACCAATTACAATCTTGATCCTTGGGAATACTAGGAGCCACTCACAACGGAAAAAAGTAGTGGGGCTTCAATGGCCGATGGTTCTTTGTACCTTTGATGGCTGAGATACAAGATTGAAGTCGCTGACAGTGCTGTCGATTGGGCCCGATAGTGGGGAGTATTGCCGTTGACGCGGGCCGAAACCTCGGATGGGACCTGCCATGCGCCACCCACCCTGTCTGTCTCTGACTCTCTGACAGGTCCATCACATTTTGGACATTAACAGGATCGTAGATGCACTGCACGGAGGAAAAAATGACAGTAAATACATTGCGCGATCAATTGTTGTTCCTGCATGGAAATTCATCATATGGGAGGCAGAGTACAGTACAATCGATAGCCACTTGAACGGACTGTAAAAAGAAAAACACATTTCTAGGGATCTGCGTGCGACCAAGAGAGTGAAGAAGACTCGAGTCAAAAAGAGGCCAAAAACATACAACAGAAGGGATTCGCTGGTGGTCACCCACCCAACTACTAACCTCCCGGCGTGTGGCTTAAGTACGGCTGAGCGGACGGGAAGCCCTGTTTTCCACACCCTGTGGTCGTATGTGCTAGTTTAAACAATGTGAGAAAATATATAGCTCTTGTGCAACGAGCTTGCCAGAGCCAGTCGCCTCCGAAGCGGACAATAAAGTATCAAGGAAGGGAGGGTGTTTATTTAAATCATAAAAGTACTATTGAATCTACCAAAGAAAAGTCAGGTCATCAAGGCCAGGACACGCCCCAGCCATCACCCATCACTGGAACTGGGCTCCAGGAGGCGGGATCCAAAGCGGGTTCCGGCGGCACCGGTACTTGAACTGCGTCAAGAGGTGCGTGATCTCAGCGGATTCCAGCGCAACACTGTACGCGTGATCTTGCCAGCGGCTATCGACGGGGGTGTGCAAGGCCAAGGGGTCGGCGGACAGGCGCTTCGGCTCACAGTCGCGGTTCATGGCGTAGAGCCGACACTGACGGTTAATGAGCACTATGCCCTTGAAATCCAGGGTCCGCCCCGCCGTGGCCGGGGCCAGACTCTGGAGGTGCAAGAAGCGCTTGCGCCCCGCCCAGAGCTCCTCCGGCACCCCCGGACGGGTTCCCCCCAACATGGTGAAGAATACTCCGGAGCTGGGGGTCGAGATCTCAACGAACTCGTTCAGGACCTGGTTCTCGTCGTACGTGTTGGTCGACCAGCCGCGGAGGTAGATATATCCCTCCGCGCGCGGGAAGACCGAGTCCAGGATGGTCACCACTTGGTCAAACAAGGTGGGCTGCTGCGGCTGCGGCTGCGCCTGCTGTGGCTGCGGCTGTGCCATGGCTACGGTTTTGATATAAGTGATAGATGAACTCAGAAACACTTGTTAGTCTCGTGCTTTGTGATGTCGATCAGGTGGTCTTGTCACAAAGGCGGATGGGGTTGATGAGACTTCCGTATAAAAATACGAGATGTGAGAGGTACTTATATGGCCTCGTGGGCATCAGAGAATCTCGGAGTCCACTGCTTTCTGGCTCTTCGGCACACGGAACACTTCTGTTATGCTGAAAGAGCAATTGAAAGTCCCCGGTCACTTCGCTACATAGGTTACAGTAGATTTCTATTAGCGGTTATATAGGGAGATTTCAGGAGATGTTCCATGAGATGCTGACACATGAAAGCAGTGGAGAGGCATATGCCGCGGCCGACCCCGAATGAAGATATGTACCATTTCAGCAAGACTCGGCGTAACCGGAGACCATCAGAGGTGTGTGGTGGGTGTCGGAGAAGAGTGGCATAACAAAGCATCCGGTTTATAATCCTTGCACGTGTGGTAGAAGCGAGTGTTATAGATTGAGGCAGCTATGGGAGGGGGAGAGAGATTGGAAGGTCGCACTTCTGATCCTCTGATATCTCCATACCAGCAGGGTGGATGAGGATGATGGACAGGGTTAGGGCCTGGGCTTTGCCTCTTTCAGCGGTAGGGCGGGTAGATTTAATTTCCACCTCATCTAGTCATAGTCACTTTAGTTACTACCTACTCACAATAAACCACCACATATCACGTTCAGTATGCATATCCCTGACCCCCTTCAACCGCGCCAATAGCCTCACTTCCCCTCCGCATGCACGAAAGTCAACCGCCCCGGTTTCTCATCCCCCTCCATTTCCTCCATGATCACCCCTGCCCGCCTGCGCGCGATGAACCCCTTGGTCTGCGACCCCGGCACCAGCCAGGGTTCATGCTCGAACAGGGCCGTCATCTCCTCGAGGGGCCGCAGGGCAGTCTCAGGCAGCACCAGCCAGAAGAAGATGGCGTTCGTGAAGTTGCACACACAAAACACCACGTAGAAGCGCCACCCGCCGATATTGTCGATGGCGATGTCCGTGACCTGGCCGATCATCGTGTTGAAGGCGAACGAGGTCATGGTGGCGATGGAGACCCCCTTGGACCGGGTCTTGGTGTCGAAGATCTCGGCGCAGATGATCCACGTCAGGGGGCCGACGGTCGCGCTGTAGGAGAAGTTGTAGCACCACGTCATCACGATGAAGGCCCAGCTGGCGGAGGTGTTGTTGGAGACGCCGGGGGGAAATTTGGCGATGAGGATGGTGGGGATGACCTTGATGATGAGATTGTTAGCGCGGTTTATACTTCAATTTGTGTCTTCTTGGTTCTGTTGAGGTCGAGACAGTTGGTGGAAGGGGGCGCTTACAAAGAAGAGGCAATTGAACAGATTGCCAATGATCTGGGGCCACCGACGGCCCGTCTTGTCGATCATCATCATGCAGCAGAATTGAGCAATGATGGCGATGATGGAGCTGATGCCTTGATATTTGAGGGTGTCGTTGGCGGCGATGCCAATTTGCTCGAAGATGGTCGTGCTGAAGTACTGGATGGCGCTCACCCCCGTCATCTGGGCTGCGGCCTGGATCGAGCACGCCAGAAACAGGCGGCGGAAGCATGACGGGTCCGTGAAAAGCTCCTTGTAGGATTTGGCCTCGGCCTCGTGCTCGTGAGCGATCGAGACGGTAATCTGTTCGTACTCAGCCTGCACCCAGGTGTCGGAGGTGTCGCCTCGGGCGTGGAGGCGAGCCAGCGTCGTGAGGCCCTCGTCCAGTCGGCCATGGTCGATCAGCCAGCGGGGCGACTCGGGGAACAGCAGGATGAGCGCGGCCAGAAACACGGCCGGCACCATCTGGATCCCCAGGGAGACGCGCCATTGGCGGGAATCATCGTCCGCAAAGTTGATGAAGGTGCCCCAGGAGATCCACGACGCAACCAGGGAGCCCACCCCGAGCATCAGCTGTTGGAGGGATGTGATCCGGCCGCGGATGTTCGGATGGGCCAATTCCGCCTGGTAGATCGGGACAATCATGACCAAGATTCCGACTCTTCAACCCATGAAAGAAACCCATTCAGTCAGCTCACGCGCTTCCCTGGGTCTCGGAGATATGCTCACCCCAACCCTGCGACGGCCCGACCAGCGTACAGATAACTCAAGCTCTGCGCACCTGTCTGCAGACCTCTGTTTCCGTTAGCCTCCTTGCTATAGTCCAGTGCTGCTCAAAGATCGCGTACCCGCCCAGCAAGAAGATCAGGGCTCCGACGAAGATGGTCCATTTCCGGCCGGCGTAGTCGCCCAGTGGACCGGCAAAATAGGCACCAAAGAAGGCGCCACCGGTGAAGACGGAGGTGACTGCTCCGCGCTTGGTCGCGTCGGCGTTAAAGGCATTGATAAGCGAGGGACTGGTGAGTGCCTCGGCGATGACACCAAGATCATATCCGTACAGCACCGATCCCAGCGACGCAAAGACACACACCAGAAACTGATACCATTTGGGAGGGAGAGCCATGGTGAACCCGGTCCGTGCGGACACAGAAAAAAAGACAACAGAAAAAAAAAGCTTGACTGTGCCACATTAATTCCTCCCCGAGTGTCAAGCTTTATGCAAAGGTCTTGGTGGTGAGAAAAGAGGGGGAAGAGGAATCCCCCGCAGGAATTTTTCCCTTTTGCTCTCTGATGCATCTCCGGGATGGCGCCTGAGCCGCCGGAGGTGGCGTGGTGTCACTCACTCACACGCCAGCCTTCATGAACCAACGCCGCTGGCTTATCAGAGTTAAGTTAAGCCTTGCGGGTGGCTTTGTTCAATAACTGCTTGGTCCTATGCCGGGGCCCCGGGATTTCAGACCCCCCCCCCCCGCCGGAGTCTGTCACTGTCTGCTTGTGGGGTGATTTGGGGAACTGAGTCATTTGACTAATAAGTTAGGAAGCGGCTTCGCTCATTCGCTTGTCATCATAGTGCTTGACACGTTCCTCCAGGTTATGGGTTATGACATAGGCAAATCATAAATCTGATCTGGATCCATTATGAGATCCGAACCTCCCCAGCTGTTGGCGAATTTTCCGGGAATGGAAGGCCAGGATACGTGATGAAGCAATTTTCATGACGCGAGGAGGCCCTATGATACAATTTCTAGCCAGGAACCCGAATAACACCTGGTATCATGATCAGTAAGACAATAAATCGTTCAAAGTGGGACACCAACCACCGTGACTGTGGCTGAAGATGGCGTGGCTTGGCCCTGTAGAGTATGAATACGTCAGCGGGAAGGCCGAATGCCGGGGCGGGCAGTGCCGGACTTAACTATGGATTTAATTAGGGCTGATTCGGCTGAAGCCGGAAAGGCCACGCGGCCTCCGCCATCCCACCCATTCGACCTCAATGAGTCTAGACTTCCAAACTGTGGACACAGCTGAGAGTTAGTTCCGTCGGGGAAATCTACCCGGACAATCTGGTTGGCTCTATCCAAGAACAAAGCGTTCTTTTTTTCATGGTACGCGGAACGCGCCCGCGCATACACACACAAACACACCCATCCACAATTTCACACTCAGGCACACCAACAAGATAGTGGTACGCGATCTCTGGGACTTCGAAGCGATTTCTATTGGTCTGGATACCCTGGATGACCTGAAAAAAAAAAAAAGAAAGAAAGAAAGAAAGAAAGAAAAAGAGGAATGAAGAAACGCACGAAAAAATCAGATGAAAAGTATGTATTCCAACTATGAGATCTATGGTATGGGTATCGCATCTACCGGTGCGACGCGGATGTAGCCTAGTTGGAGTGCTGCACGGGGGGCAACAGCGCGATCTTAGAGTCCAAACTGAATGTGAAGGAGTCGGAGGAAGAGGACTCCGACGAGGAGGAGCTGGATGCCGAGAAGGAAGACTCGGACGAAGAGGAAGACTCGTAAGAGGACGACGAAGAAGTGGCCGAAGAGGAGGCTGACGACGCTGACGACGACGTAGACGAGGCAGAAGAGGAAGAGGTGGAGGTGGAGGTGGAGGACGACGAGCTCGACACATAGACATCGCCCACGGAGTTGACGGCATCATCGGTGAACATGTAGTTATTGGCGCAGTAGAAGAAGGCGTAGCGTGTCACAGAGGACTGGGAATCGAGCCAGGAGACCGCCTCATTGAGGAAGCTCACAGTGGTGTCGGCGTCGGAGACACCGCTGGTGTCGGCGCTCAGGCCGAATTCGGTAAGCCAGACCTCGGAGATGTCGTAATCGGCGGCGGCCTCGATGGCTTCGTTGACAAAGGTCTTGAGTTCGTCGACCGAATCACCGTACCAGTGCACAGCGAGAGCGGAGATGTTGCAGCTGGAGCAGTCGCTCATGAAGCTCTTGAACCAGTCCAGTCCCTCGCCGCTGCTAGTGGAAGAGGTCACGGCGGGACTGACTAGCTTGGCGCTGTTGGCGTAGGGGGTGATGTACTCCGCGTAGAGTTCCGCCGCGGTGGCAGCGGTCATGTCAGCCTGCGACGACATGTCGGGCTCGTTGAAGCCCAGGATGTACGAGCTGCCCGACGAGAGTGCGGTCTCCACCGCGTCGGTCCAGCCATCGACATAGTCAGAGCCGGAGCCCCAGAGCATAGGGACGTAATCCACGCCCGAGGGCATATCGCCTCCCATAGAGCTGCCCCAGTTGTACGACCACGACACGGTACCAGCCTCGTCGTTGGTCAGGGTGCTCACCAGGGTAGCGTCATTGTACGCAGCACCGCGCTTGCTGGTAGAGCGCTTCTGTAGGCTGGTCCTCCGAGTTTGAACCGGGAAGGCAACAGCTGAAGCAGCAAGCAGGCCAGCGGTCAGAGAATGGGCGAAAGAGGGCATCTTGCGGACAATGATTGGACAAGGTCAAAGGATTGAATGAATGGGTTCTCGGACGAGATTGGGAAAAGACTGTCTTGGGACAAATGAATGACCTGACGCAGTAGAAGGAAAGACTGGGTGCACAGCACACAATTCGAACAAGGAATGAATGAATGATGAATTCAATTGACCAGGCGATGGAAATATTGGTGATGAAGTAGGGGAACGTGTGTTATATAGGCAAGCGAGCCCTAAGTTGGCAGGCAACCGCGGGTCCGCCCGGCATCGCGGCCATGGACGATGGTGCCTGAGTGGGCGCATGGCTGCGAATCTAGAATCGGTATACCAACTGCTGACAGCCCCGCTGCTGCGTAAGTCAATGATGGCCACCTATCCAAGCCCTAACCGCGAGTGTGGGGTGGTACTAGGTGTGGTCAGAGGACGCACTAGCCACTAGTCACTACCATATACAGGCTCATGCCGTACTGACAGGCAGAGTACCCATTGGCTCGAATGTTGACGCCGGCTCGTTGAATCAATTTTAGCAGTCGACCGCAGCAGCCGGTGGATCCATGGCGACGTTGTTTTCATGGCTGTGGTGGGTCTGTCACTAGTCCGGAACTCTAGATCGGTCCAAGACTCCAAGCAAATGGACGGAAATATCTTCGGTGCGATAACGATTGGACTATTTTCAGGCATCAAAAACTAGGTTAGCCCCGACAAACATGAAACACATACGTAAGCCTTGCTGAAACACCAGGAGTCAATGCACCGGCCATGTGTTCCTGAAAGACTGAGTTACAACCTGCTGAAGTTGCGAGATGCTGCTGGAATATACCAATCAATTTGCCACAATTCTGAACTTCTCTTCGCTTGTCGTAGCTCTACAAATCGGTCAATCGCTCTACACTCCGTGCTTTCAGTTTTTGATATTTTTGAGAAGTCATGTGGTTTGTTCACCGCGACATAGCCGACCATCCTGTAGACAGTAGTCCTCCCCACGGAGTCTTCAAAGAATAGAACAAGTACTGTACAGTTCTGCCAGCAGTTTCACGTTCTTTGAGTCATACCACCCCTCCAAAGCCGTTGCAGTACTCGACTTCGACGATCGTACTTGCCAGACTCATCTACCCTGTGGGGCGACTTGGTCCAGTGGGATTATCTTATGGTCGATACTCGTCCGCCCAGTATGAATCACGGCCGGCCAACTAAAAGACCACGAGCATCTGAGAGAATGCCCTAGAGTAGCCATAGTCTACTCGACGACCAGGATTGAACTGTACACGGCGCTCATCCTGCAATAGCCCAAATTCGCCCGCAGACCTCGGTTGCCTTGCGCTTTTGCCACCGTCACATCGCAGGAGGAGAGAAATCTACATCCCCATACCACCCCCTTTGCTCAAGCAATGGGTAATCCGACCAGTGAGTATTCCTATCAGCTACGACTTCCACCTCTGGCATGTTCCGGGGAAACACGGTACCTGTACAGCACAGACGCTGCGATGCGCGTAATTCACGACACGACGGGCGGATCCAAAAGGAGACACCCACATCCAATTCGTCCGCAGCCGAATATAGTCTGAGAAAGGGCTTCTGCCGGATGCTGGTCGATTCAGCGATCAAGTAATGGCATACGGGCTGCTATAGCAATAAGGGTGTGTATGCCGAGTTCGACGAAAGTTGACTCCAGAATCTCGGGTCTACGCGCGCATGGTGGTGGGCCATGCTGTAAATCTGTGCCAATGTCGATGTCATGTTCTGGGTGGGCTTACACAGGGCTCATGGCGGTTTTTAATTCTTTGGTTCAGTTTGGTGTTGACGAGAGATTGACCTTCGGTTGACATAACCCAAGCAGGAAATATATAACGACCGTCGTTCACATTAGCAAACCGTGTAACAATCTACATTCAACCTGCTAGCCTTACCGAAAGATTAGAAACCATCACATAAGTGTATGAGTCTAAGAAAGATACAATAACATAGGTTGGTGCATGTATAATGTCCAGATTCATTTGTTTTGTAGCCCGACCATAAAGTGGATCTTGCAAGGTAAGCTCGATGAGAGCGCAGAGTATCACATGTAGGATATAAGTATACAGATGGTTACGAATTTCACCCACATGGGCCTATGGCGCAATTGGTAGCGCGTACGACTCCAGATCGTAAGGTTGCCTGATCGAGCCGGGCTGGGCTCATTTCTTTTTTCCCATTAGTTTTTTTTTCTCGCCGCCCCCTTTTTCCTGATCCCCATGTCCATGTTGATTGGTCTAAACTGCGCGGCTGGCTCCCCTGTTGCCGTCGGAATTTAGTCCTCTTTCAGGAAAGCTTTCACTACACTGTGAGACCTTTGTGAAGTTGAATAAGCACTGGACTGTGCTTGGCTGTCTATCACTTTTCCCTTCCCATTTGACTTCCTTCTCAAAACAGACATTAGAGCGTTCTCACTGAGAACCAAATATATTCCAATTGGCATCACTTGCACAGCCAAACCTGAAACCGGTCGACACACCCCCGAGCACACCCAGCGGACAAAGCCTGTACCGACCCTGCAAAAATGTGAATGCGACGATCGCGAGCCACCAGAACTGTAGATAGTGTGAACATTGAGTCGCAAAATTGCAACCATGACCACCCGCGTAGAGTCTGGTAGTCATGAGCTGTTTAAAAAGAGGCTCCCAGCTGTGAGAAGTGGGTGTGTATTAAGATGTGTGTAATGTAAAATACGTGGAAGCCTGGCGGATATTATGAAACCCGAGGCAATGTGACCTGAGGCATCTCACATCAGTCTTACGGAGACTCTTGCTGCATGGTCATTTACCCAGGGAATGCTCTACAATCGGCTCGAACGCGGCGCCCATGCAAATCATTCGAATCTCTGGTACAGTAAAGAAATATGCTCGCCCAGATTCAAGTAGATCTGACCCGATGGGGAGTTCCATATCCGAAGAGGCCCCTTCCACAGGAGCAGCAGTCAGTCGTACCTTCTGTATACATAGAGAGACTCCAACTCACAACAAATCTGGTCAACTTGAGCATCGGAAAACTTGATATGTACAGTACAGATACCAGTCCAAATCCTACCTACGTGATCTTATTGTTACCCCCTTCTATCTTACTTCATCCTCGAAAGAAAGCAAGGAACCGAGACAGAAAACCACAATTATGACAGGCGGCCCAGCCGCGACCCAGCCCGCAGCTTCTGCGTCCCATGCCCCTACAGATCGGTGGGAAGACTCTCCTGTTGACCGTGATGCTCTCCGGGCCCACGAGTACTGCACTCAACGATGCCTGCTGGGCCTGCAGCGCCGTGGTGAGCTGGACGAGCAGTGTCCCAACGTCGAACGGCACCGAGTCAACGGCAGCACCCACCATCCCACTACCGTGGAGGAGCTGGTGGAGCAGATCCAATTGGGACTGGACCACAACCTGGAGCGAGCGATGCCCATCGTCGGGCCCGGATACGGACGCCCTGCCCGCCCCGGTGGCTCCGGCGCCCCCTTCAAGGTCGTCTCTCCTCGGTTCGGATACGCGGTGGTCGGAAAAGGAACCCTGTGTTGTATCTGGCCGCGCCTCGAACGGGAGGCGGATGTGTACACGCAAATTCTGGTGGCAGCACAGGGGTCCGCGGTGCCCGTGTTCCTGGGCAAGATCAACCTGCAGCAGCCATATGAGCTAGAAGGCTTCGGACGGGTTCGCCACATGCTCCTGATGGGCTATGGGGGTGAGGAGATCGGGATGGTGACGACCGTGGATAAATGGGACAAGTACAATCATCAAGCCACGTCCGCTCACGAGATCGAGGACCTCGGGGTTATGCACAAGGACCTGGCGCTTCGGAACGTGCTGTGGAATGCGGAGCTAGGCCGGGCCATGATCATCGACTTCGAGGCGTGTGAACTCGTGCTTGACCGGATCGCCGAGCGGCCTGCGTGGGTGCCAGAGGAGCTGGCGAGTCGCCCGTCGCAACAAATGTCTTTGGGTAGGTTTTCAATCGAGTATCGTGGGCACTGCAGATTCCACCAGGTGTGCTGCCATTATGACCCGGACGAGACTTGTCCCAATAGAAAGTATGGCTTACCACCATAGAAGTTCGTCTCTGGGCGATCTGATTTCCATTCATTCTGGGTTGATAGATTAGTTTAGCCAGTTTTCTTTCTTCATGTAATAGAATTCATGTCTGACACCAATGTCGAAGGGGAACTCTTCGAATGCTACACAGCCGTCTTTAAGTCCTATAGCAAGCGTCGTGGTGACGCGGCCCCGTAGTAATTGAAAATGCACGGACACCTCCGACATAAGCCATGCTTTCTTCATTTAACGGTCATTGGCTAGCATGGGGATGCTAAGCTCAATGGTGGTTAGCATGCTTATTCTCCACGCATGACAGTGGTGCTCGGATAAATCGGGTCAGCATGGGTCCCACCAGTTAGTGCAATAATTCGCGCATACATCCCATCTCCTCAGCCTTGCAAGACATATCATCTTCTTGAGACAGGTATTGTCTGTTACTATGGATAAATAACGCATACTGGAGGTCTACGTCTTTGTTGGTTTGCTCCTCCCTTAAGCCTTCTGTGGCTCAGGCCTACATGTTGCCCCGAGCTAGTGGGGTCGGGGTGGTGGTCATTAGTAGGCGAACTGTGATAAGATAATTAAAATGCCTCACATATCATCTATTTTTCACTGGATCCAAGAGAAAGTCTATCCTAGAGTTCTTTCCAGGTACCTACCGGGGGATGATGAGACAATTACCTGAGCAATACTATGAGACGTCATGATTGAGACCAGTCTGCTATAGGCAAGCCCTACGATGAAATTCCAAGGTCAGCTTGTCGTGCACAGACAACATTAATTCACTTAGTCTGTCAAATATCTACTATATGGCATCGAACTACACCGCAAGCGCCTCGAACTATTCAAGTATAAATCCATGATGGCTTGCTGCTGGATTCGGATCAGATTCCATTCTTAACGTCGAATTCTTTTCACACGCTCATCTTCAGAAGGCCGCCAACATGATCCGAGTTACCCTAGCCTCCATTTCCTTCTTTCTCAGTCTCGGACAGACAGCAATTGTTCCTCTGCCTTCGAGCACCGGACCGTGCGATGTCACGCTTCAGGCAAGTGAACTAGTCGATCTGTCTCGAACCGATCCTTTTGACCCTAAAGGAGGAAAACGTGCTCTCATGATCACCACTTTTACCCCGGCAAACTGCGGAAGTGTACTTTCCACATCATACATCCCGAATGCCACAGCCAGGTATGAGGATGAGAGTTTCCAGTCGCTTGGAATACCCTCAGGGACGTTCGAGTCGTTTCGGATCCAAACCCAAACCCAGCAGCAGCCACCGCCTTCCAGTCCCCAGGGAAATTACCCAGTCGTGCTATTCTCACCAGCTCTGGAAACCTCAAGACTGATATACACATCGCTGCTCCAAGACCTTGCCAGCTACGGATTTGCCGTCATCTCCGTCGATCATCCGTACGATGCCAACATCGTGGAATACCCCGATGGCCGCACGGTGGTCGAAATCCTCGGGAACATCAGTACAGATGCACAATACGTCTCAGCAATCAACGTTCGCGTTCAAGACATGAGATTCGTCCTGAATCAGACTCAGAACAGCACGGCGCTCGGGGAGATCTTCCCATTGAGCCGGGAAAATCCCCAGCTGCTCTCTCTGGATCGAGTTACGATCTTTGGCCATTCTCTAGGTGGAGCCACCGCCGCGCAGACCCTGCTGGTCGACTCTCGATTTGTTGGGGGCATTAACCTGGATGGGTCACTGTGGGGGTCTGTTGTGGACGAAGGACTATCGCGCCCGTTCCTGATGTTCGGGAATGCGAACCACACCCAGGCAACCGACGCCAGCTGGGCAGCGGTTTGGCCGCATCTGCGAGGATGGAAACTCGAACTCAAACTCGCACAGTCGAAGCACTATACGTTCTCGGACTTTCCAGTGTTTGTCGATGCTTTGAATATCTCGGACGACGCCAAGCAGATTGTCCAGGCCGGGTATATTGGGACTATAGGCGGGCTGCGGGCCAGGAACGTGATCGTTTCGTACATCACCGTCGCACTACGGTACTTCGTCTATGGGCGAACGTCAGACCTACTGAGCGGACCCTCGGCAGCTTTTCCTGACGTGACTTTTGTGTCATCTTGAGTTGGGGAGTGGCTTTTGGACCGATCTGGCTGGCGGGACAGGTGAGTTGCCAGCTAGCCCTATGCTGTCGCTGTGGTTGAGCCTGATTAGGCAAGATCTTACCCTAAGCTCACTGCTCACGATATAGTGGTTAGAGCGCTCTAGCAAACAGACTTGGGTTACTAAACAACAATTCATTGTCAACAGCTCGTTATAGAACAATCTTAATCTTCCAGTACAAAGAACTTGCACAGGGAGATTTCTTTACTCAGACAATGGCTCTTTAAGGCTATAGTAACCACACAAAGAATCCGGACAACCAAAGATTGTCCGCGAAGACGAGTCTGCTTAGTGTTCTTGTCCAACGAGGTCGTGGTGTCGAGAGGCCATTATCTCCATCAATCTTTGTCCATGACTTAGTAGCTTGTTTGTATCTCACCCCACTATACTGGAGCTGCATCTCACACAGCACACGCATCCAATCGATACCTCGCGTATAAATACCCTCAACACCCTCTTACACCCACTCATCCTCACCACTTCCACCAGGATCTTCAAAACCCAGGACCTGCACCAACAGCTTCTGTTTACTCACGAAGAGGAACCATCCACAATGGCACCCAACCGCACCCCTCCTTTCCACGGCACCTTCGACGGCGTGACGTTCACGCTCACGCGGCAACGACACCCCGGCCCGGAGGGTGTGGTGATCGACTACGTGCACCTGGAGCGCGAGGGCCACGAATGGGTCTCCCTGGCCGGGCGTCTGCTCCAGCAGCACTGGCGCCGGTACCCGTTGAGGCGGGGCGAGCGGCGCCGCGGGGCGACCGTCATCTGCGGCGGCCGCGTGCGCCTGTACATCGACGAGCCCACCTTCGACCGGCCGGTGGCACTCCCATTCTTCTACCTGAACGAGGCCGAGTGGGCCGCAGTCGATGGCATGGCCCCGCCTCTGCCGGTGCTCCTCGCGCTCCAGGAGCATCTGATGAAGCCGGGGATGGGGCTGACTCAAGAAAGAATGTAGGTTGGACTGACCCCCTTCAAGAAGGTAGGTAGTAGAGGTGGAGATCTAAATGGAATCAAAGAATAGAAACAAAGAAAAATATCATGGGCCCCGGATACCGGGCGATTGATGTTAATTCGAGATCCGAATATGCAACTGCGTCAATTATGTCTGCTCGTAATCAAGAAAGTGTCAATTTTGTAAATCAGTTGTCTCTTGAACCTTGGATTTAAGCAACCTTCTGCCCAACAAAGTCAAGGATCAAGACTTCGATACAAACTCCTCGAATTCGATGAGGGCCTTTACTGGTGTTGCAGCCGCCGAAAGGGGCGGACTTGCCTTCCACTCTTTGCAGCGCTCCTCGAGGGTACTGTACATACATGCAGTCCCTCTCGCCCTGCAGGAGGATGCGCCATGTCCCAGCCGCACCATAGACGACTGCAGACGAGTGGACGATATACCCGAGCTGCTCCTTGGTGCACAGATTGTTGCAGGGAAGTTGAAGCACGTAGAGATGATAACTGCATAGCCCTGGGAGAATACTTAGTATGCTAACACGGTTCGATCGAATCCGGACCAGTCTCGATCCTTATCCTTATCGATGTCCACATATGAAGGATCGTCCTCTTCACGGGAACGACGGATCCCTTGAAAGATAAGACTTTTGGGGTTGCATTAGGGTGGGGTCTTGGGAGGGGTTCCGATTCCATCAATGAGCACCCCGGCGTGTGCGTAAGGCACTCTTTTCTGCAGCGGTCTTTTCGACCAAAGGCAGTGACCGGTCGTCCCTGACATAGTGGGAGAAAGATAAGTCAAAGGAGCTATACCACAACTGTTTTGAGCTACATAGTTAGTATCACTAACAAACTTAGCACATACGACCACAGGGTGTGGAAAACAGGGCTTCCCGTCCGCTCAGCCGTACTTAAGCCACACGCCGGGAGGTTAGTAGTTGGGTGGGTGACCACCAGCGAATCCCTTCTGTTGTATGTTTTTGGCTTTAGATTGATTGAACTCTCCACTCTCCATCCTTGCTAGTTAATATTTGCGACGTCATCCTCGTTCTACGGAGTAGCCATCCTGGTAAAGCTGATCAATCAAGAACATTCAGCACTTGGCGGCATTCAGCCAGCCGCCTGAATGCCCCGATTTGCGGCTGGCTACATCACTGGCGCTCAGGGCAGGGCGGCAGACGAGATTGACAAGCTCGGCTTCGCGCTGATCAATACTGACTCCGATCGCAATTGATCAGGCTTTCTTCTTCTGCCCGGCTGGCTGCTTTTTCCTTTCCTGCCTTTTTATGTCCGTGCTCCTCTTTACTGGCCTCGGCATAGGGCTTTCCCCCTTTGTGAGCCGAGGGCTAATTCAGCGCTGTGATGTGAATACGGAGCTGGTTCCCTGTATTACTGAAGCCGAACCATAGGTGTATTCCTTGAATGTGTTTTTGGAATGAAATGCAATATCCTTGAGAGAAAAACTAAGATTCAATTCACGCACAACACGACCTTCCGGTCCCTATTCCCTCACGCATTATCAATAAGCTGCTGGATTTGGATGGGATCGAAGGGTGCAGTCTCCACCTCCTCCCCGCCCTTGTAGAGAACCGTCAAGGGCATCTCGTCGGGTGAATGCGGCGGGAGAATGAACCCACTGTTCACAATGACCAAGTCAATCTCATCTCCCCGGTTCTCATCCGCCTCCAAGAAAACTGGAAGGAAAGGCGTTTCGGGTCCCATCCACGGAGCCCAGTAATGTACCACGACGGACTTCGGGGTTTCGTTGATCGCCTCGATTACTTCGCCGGGACTAGAAGACGAGACGGAGGTCAGTCATCGGCGAGGAAATGGAGGGGAGGATGAGCCCAGGCGTACTCTTCAAGGACTTTGATAGGCATTTTGTGGCAGTATTAGGCTTCGAATTTGGTCTTGATTGATAGAGATCTTAGATATGGTCTTGGTCTTGGGGTTGATGGATATGCTGGGAAGCTGGCAACAAGCCGAAGCAGAAACGTGGCCTGAAGCTCAGTTTATAGAAGCATTTGGGGAATACAGCGTAAGCTTTCAGCTGCGGCTTAGCCCAGCCACGCTATGTGGATCAATCTTGTTGTCGTCTTATCACATCGGCTTTGGTGGAGGGGCTGGGTGGGCGATACGACTGAGTAAAGTTCTCAGCTCGTGGGTCTTTCCCCATTGTCGGGAGCTGACCGGCTCGTCTTACTACTCAGTATGGTCTGTAGTTTTCAGCTCGAGCTAAAAATGGATTAGATCTGCAATCTAAACGTCATCTGATGAATCAATCAATGGTAGGGTCTCCGTAGTTCAGCTGATAACAAATGGTGGTTACCGCGCAAACAGCGAGTCATGCTGGGTGGATCTGCCCCACAGATCTCTGAGAATCGACTCATCTCATGCAGATCCCTCTCATACGCAATCGTGAAGTCCAGCTGCCGCTCCCTCGATCTCTGCTACTTTATTTAAATTCTCCTTGGCAGTGTTTATACTCATATAGCTTGGCTTTGCGTACTGGAAGACACCAGGGCGCGATTGGGACAGACGGCCTTAGGGCCTCGCTGGAGATAACCCTATGCCGCCACAATTGTCTTCAGGGGCAACACGCCACCTGCACTGATCATACAGAATCCCACCTGCAAGAAGCTACGCTTACTCCAGTATTATCTAATCATGTCCTGGGAGCATCGAGAATAGATTCCGCATTGATTAAAGTATAGACAATAGGCAACTACTCAGCCACGGACTGTCTTCGCCCTCTGAGCCGCCACCTCGCCGGCAATCTTTCCAAAGACCGCCCCCCGCCGTAGGCGAACGTGATGCCACATGTGACGCCATAGGCCACAAACGGGCGCTGGCCGATGGACAGAGCCCAGTTACTCTTCGCAATGGCCAGCGCAGTACCTGTAGAGACATGATCGATGATGAAAGCATTGAACTTCTCGACCGCATCCGGAAGCGTGGCGGCGTTGTACTGTTTGCGCTTTTCTCTATCGAATAACTTGGCCTAATCTAAGCTCAACTCATGACGGTTAACGTCGGGAGGCGGGAAGTTAGGGCTCTTGGCCAGTGGTGACATGGCAGGGAACATTGACTGTCGCACTGTCTGATGTCCTGGCTCATGCTCCGGTAGCCTGTTCTTCGCCAGAGAACGTCCTCATTCGTTATAAGAGGCTAGCCACAGCTTGTGGGATGACTTGCCCAGACCCCCTTTTGACATCTGATTCAAGGCCGGCAAAATCAATAGCAATGTTCTCATCTCTGCATTTAAGAGAGATTCTGTTAGCTCCATCGGAAGATACCAGTCCCAGCCCATCCAGAATTTCCTCCTGAAATGCTTGTTCCATCCGCCACCCCCCGGTATCCGCCGCCTCGCAGCAGCCACCAGAACGCTAATTCAGGCACTTCGCCGAATGCCCTGGCTAACGAGACCCTGCACATTGAAGCCAAACAAGACACAGCTGGGGCTGTGGAAGCTCTCAAAAGATGGATTCATCGAGGCTAATGTCACAGATGGTCAGTCTGTTCCCCGTTCTTTTGCAACAAGGATGGCGCATGATGTGTACAGTGAAAGAGGAGAGCGACGACAGCCTAGCAAGAGATGTAGCGGAGGCAATCTTGCAAATCCTAGCCGACTACACCGTCAATTGCCAGAGGGGTGGACCCATGTCGTAGGAGGATGTGGAAGGCTTCCTCCCGACAATCACGAACTTTGTGCAGAAGCAAGAGCCTGTTCGAATGTTTCTGCCTGCGTTTTCTTTCAAGTCCAAACTACCAGGATAAAACCCTCGGTGTGCTCCCCGATCTTGGGAAGGAGTTGGCCTTGCAACATCTGAACGGGCTTTGCCTGAACATCACCCAAATATATTCGCCGGGGGTAGAGGTACATATTTCTTCGGACGGTCTTGTATATAACGGTAGGTTTATTTCCTTTCTATGATTTAGGTTAATCTTCGCCCAACTAACAAGTACTAGACATCCTCGGGGTCCCCGATGAAGTGGTTTGGGACTATGGCGAAGCATTGCGCCAGATTGCCGTGGACCAGAACCTGGCTCACATTCGATTCATTCGACTGGCCGACCTGCTGGAGCATCCCGGATCCACGAAAGAGTTCTACGTGGCGCATGCATCCTGCCTGCGCCGCGAGCTCACCCTGCGCTTACAGGACCTCGCTTTCGACCCCCGGGAGGCCATCAAAGCGGACATGGACCTCCTCCTCACGTATCGAGTGTACATCAAATTCCTGACCAAGGATTTAGCCCATCGCCCGAGGCTGGCCAAGTATAGACCGGCGCGGGCCGAGGAGATCTCGCAGACGGCGCGGCGCATGCTTGCGCGCGGGCAGATCTACGCCTCCGCCATCAAGGCTCAGCGCGGGGACTATGTGCGCCTCTCCATCCACGAGTCGACGGCCAGCCACAAGCTGTCCATCTCCCTGCTTCCACAGGATGAGATGCGCTCGATCGGCCACACGCCGTGGCATGTCTGCGTCGTGGTCGGGCTGGATGGCGCCTACCGAACCGCGCACGCCGACCAGGTGCGCGACACCCACGAGCTCGTCTACAAGGACGGCCGGCCGTATTGCTGCCGGGAGCGCTCGGAGCTTTTCGACTAGACGCAAGACGGGCTAAGAGTGCAGTTCGAGCATCTCTACCCCTGTGGGCTCGTGATCCGTCCCACCATGGAGAATGGTGCGCCTGCCCCTACCATCCAGTCCATTCCCATGCGCAAGGTCCGCCAGCTCTCCCACCACTTCTCCCCAGTCCTCTGCCGGGGATTCGGCCGCACCGAGGATGAGGCCGTCTTCATCGAATCCGCCAAGACGCTGGGGCAGGTCCTGCCGTGGACGCACGGGATCATCAAGAAGGTCAAGGACTCGAAGCGGGTGGACAAGCTGAACAACAACGTCGAGTCGAGCGAGGCGATGCCGATGCACTTCGACGGGATGTTCAAGTTCGAGCACGTCATCGACCCGGTCACCGGGGCGACCGAGCGGCGCCGGGCCTTTCCCCGGTACCAGTTCTTCACCTGCCAGGTTACCTCCCCCAACGACGGGTTCGTCCTCTTCGCCAGCTCCCGGCTGCTCCTCCGCCACCTACCCCACCCCTGGACCGTCGACCAGCTGCAAACCCTGACTTGGGGCATTGACAACGACGGCTTCTGGGACGCCCAGATCCACCAGCTGCCCTTGCTGGTCACGCACCCGGTGACCGGCCGCCCCTGTCTGTGCTGGCACCAGCCGTGGGACGCCAGCAAGACCAAGCTCTCCACCTGCGTGGTGAGGATCGAGAACGCCGCGGACGGCGGCGCCCGGCTGATCCCCGTCATCGACCGGCTCCTGTATGACTTCCGGGTGTGTCTGCGGCTCGCCTGGGAGGTGGGCGATGTGCTTGTCAACGACAACACGGCCATGCTGCATACCCGCACCGCGTATCAAAACAATGCGAATCGGAAATTGTGGCGGATTCATTGTGATTGATCCCTTCGAGGACGGCGATCGTGTTTCCTGTATATCAAAGCAGATTGTAGAAAACTCCATTTTCCACGGCTGGTTGCCTTGTCGGTCTGGGCGGATAATACTTCCCTCTATCGTACTGAGCTGCGGTCGTATTTTGGTAAAAGACATGCTCAAAGGGGGACTACTGCGTGTTGGGGTCGAGGTCAGTTAGCTTGGCGTAGGCTACACCTTTGGGCCTTTCTGACTGGAGTCCCGATCTTGGCTTGGTGAACAAAGCCTGGGCGCTTGGCCGGTCGAGGCTCCTCCCTATGTTCGTGCAGCGAATGAGGAAATACCCCTGCCGTTGCTTGGCTGGTTGTGGGGCTGCAGATGGATCTTATCTTGCCACACGATTGAGTGGGGAGATGCGTAGACGAAGCGGGCAGGCATTGGCCGGTTCATTCCCCAATCCGGCCGAACAATTATTGCCTCGGATCTTGATGTGGTCTGTTTTTGAGGGAAAGTGGCCCCTCCTCGGAGACGATGGGCCTAAGCAATGTCGTCAGCTAGCCTCGGAGTCTGCTCACTGGACCAGTCTAGCAGTATGGTTAGAATCCAGTTAACATTTCTCCAGGCCGCCGAGTCGGGCGCACAAGCAACCAGTCAGGTATCCGGTAGGATGCTGTTCATCTTCTCGACCGGTGAGACTCATGCTTCAGTCAGCAGTCAGCCCACCCCCCACGGCCCGGCTGAATCAAATGCAAGGCCAGCTTGTACCCCATGGTGGACCCCACACACTCAATCGCCGCCCGACAGAGCATGATCTGATCCGGGTCGGCGAAGGGGCAGTTGACAACCACCCACATCGGCCAGAGCAGCGTATACCCGTTGGCCAGCTTGGCATGCTCATGCAGCCGAAACCGGTGGCATGCCTCTACATCGAGACCGCCAAGCGTACTCGTGACCGTCGCGCAGATCACCTCCACCAGATACGCGATCCCATCCAGCAGGAACATGGCCGGATCATCCGGGAGCCCCAGCACCGCCAACTCGGGTAGGGAGGCGTGTCGGCCCTGCAGGAAGCACCACTCCTCCCAACAGTCGAGGAACTGCTGGTAGAACGAGATCTGCGCCGCCTGCACCCCGGCCAGGAAGCAGGTGGTCCACGGATCCCGCGCACGAGACTCGGACGTACTGCGGGAATCGGCGGCGGTGTGGTGGTGCTCGGAGAGCGGCGAGGGTGTTGGGGTGGGTGTGGGGGTAGGATTCTCGTATTGATTGCGCCAGTGGTTGGGGATGGTGGCTTGCCAGTTGTGGAGCTCGATCAGCAGGGTGCACGCCTGGACCAGCAGCGCGTGCAGGGTGTCGGCGTGGATTGGGGACGAGGGGCTCGTGCGCCGACGAGCGTCGGTGGCCTGCATGCAGAAGTCGGAGAGTTTGCCTGTCAGGATCGAGGAGCGGATCACGGTGCACGGGTGCGTGATCCCGTCGAAGGAGGGCGGCATGCAGGCATATCGGAATTCCCGGCGGATCATCGCCTGCACTTGCTGCGGGGTGGGCTTAGGGCGCGCTCTGTTGGTTGCAGCGGGAGGGCGTGCTGGTACTCACCATTTGGGTGTATGCCCAGCCGCATAGGCGCCGGCTATACTTGTTGCTTCTTGATGGGATGCCGCGCAGTTGCATGAGAGAGTAGATGCCGGGGATGTGGGGGTTCAGGGATCCTGTCGTCGCACCCTCCCCGCTCAGATCCTAGCCAGGTCCTCGGTTAGTCACGCTCGATATGAGTGTTCGTTGTATATCCTTGTCAGGCCTTCCTACCGAGAACATGCTCAAGAACAACGAGGCGGCAAATATCTCATCGCGTACTTGCGCCTGGCTGAAGCTCAGTGCCTGATTCAACAGCCGCAAGGCCAGACCATAGTGCCTTCGTGCATTGATCTGGAACTTGGGCACCCGCGCCCTGTGGAAGAGCGTCAGGTAGGACACCGAGAGAACGGCATGCTTGAAGCACGGATCGTTGCCCCGCTCTTTGAAGAGGTCCGGGAAGAAGGCCAGATGGCCCTCGCAGGGCGATCGCTGGACTCTCAGTACATGATGGTGGTGAAAGTAGCATAGTGACATCAGCTCGCTGTCCTCTGGAATGATTGAAGCAATCGTGCTTCTTGGCTGCATCTTTGCGGGGTCGACCTTCTTCTGCTTCGGCTCATGTGGGCTAGAGGGAGATGACCTCGCGTTTCGGACGACTTTCAACTTCCCGGCAGTGCTTCCCTGCGCAAGCTCATATCCCCGGAAAGCGAAGGAGTCGGGATAGCCCGGACAAGAGACCCCGTGCGTGCTGCAGCGCTGACAGCCTGGCTTGCCTTCATCGCACTGTACTTGGTTGTCAGTATACGTACAACTATTGCAGAGACATTTGGAGCAACAGAGAGCAAGTTCCCTCGTACCTTGACCTTGCGCTTGCGACAGAGAACGCAGCCGGAGCTTAGCTTGCCTGGAAAAACCATCTCGACGAGGCTGAGTTGAATGCATGCAAACGATGGCGAAGAAACAGAGTTTATCAGATGATCAGATTATCAAAATCGCCATGGCTCGGCGCTTATTTAATCTGATTGTCGTAGGAAGGCGACTGCGAAAGAATGTATCTGATTAGGGCTTGGCTTGAGCCCTACCCGGTTCCATCGGGCTTCTACCGCCACACTAGCCCCGATTCAGTACCGGCTTGCGAGAGCCAAGACCTCGGACTTCGGCGGTAATCTGATAGAAATCATACAATCCTTGGTCCATGGATATCAGGGCGGGCGTTCCGGGGATAAAATGGTCGGCGGTGGTCCAGAATGCATCAGGCACGTAACCAACTTTTTTTTTCGCATGACAATCTCTTCGATCTTAAGCATAAAGCATAAAGCATAATATCCTAACATCCGAGATGGGGAATCCCAGGTATAACCGTGAAGTATGCCACCTACCTCCCAATCACAGTAAAGCAGCAGGAGCTAAATAGTTGCGTGGAAACAGGACGGCCGCGAGCTCGTTCTCCTGCAACGCATCTTCTCCCTGCCTCATCTGGAGACCTCCCTCCGTGGCAACCCGGCAGCAGTCTTGGCAGAGATTGACCGGTTCGCCCGAGAACAATCCCATCTGATTCACATTGGCCCGGAGAAAGGCGCCGTGGTCTCCTCGCTTATTGCCGAGCGAAAGCCGCAAATCATGGTCGAGCTTGGCGGGTACGTCGGATATTCGACCATTCTTTTCGGCCACGCGGTGCGCCAAGCCGGAGGCCAGCACTATTTCAGTCTAGAGATCAACCCCGTCAACGCGGCCATTGCAAGTCTCCTGATCGACTTGGCCGGGTTGAAGGATTTTATCACCCTGCTGGTGGCCCCGGCGCATTTGTCTCTGGCCCGGCTGACGAGGCAAGGGGTGTTCGACGATGGCATTGACGTCCTCTTCCTCGATCACTTCAAGGATCGCTATCTTCCTGATCTCTGGCTGGCCGAGAATCTGGGGCTGCTGAAGCCGGGTAAGTCCGTGCTGGTCGCGGATAATGTCTCGCGTCGTGGGGGTCGACAGGAGACGGACGAGCCGAACAAGCCACATTATTTGGACTGGGTGCGGGGCTCCGTAGAGCAGAAAGAAGAAATTCTGCAGCGCTTTGCATTCAACGTGCCGTCGGATGTGCAGCTTGCAGAGATGGTGCGCGGGGGCGGTGATGCAGCTGCGATATCTGCGGGGTGGGACCTTGCTTTGGTTCCTGGTATGCCGAGGATGACCTATGAGTCCCTAGGTCAGTATTACACGGGACGAGACGATTTCAACGAGAAGGTATGGTGGCATTTTCCGCCTATGACTGCACTGACTGGATGCTGACTGCACGTACAAACAGGATGTAGACATTGCTCAGCTGATTGCACAGTAGAAATTGTGTCTGTCAGACGGGTCGCTGCCAGGCACTCACGGGCGGTTGGAAACCAGTTTCGATGCAGTGATCAAGTTATCAGTTTTGAATTCATAGCTCTGGTATCTTATGCTTGCCGAATCTTTTCTTCTGGAGAATTAGTTGATATACACGGCCGTTTGCTGTTCGGTCCATATGTTTTCATTTGCTAAGGTCTTTAGTTCGAACCGCTGCGCTGTATTGCTTGACGTAGTATCATCTCAGAGCAATATGCCTTTAGGTCCGTAGTTTCGAAGCATCCATCGCTCTTGATCATTGGGTATCTGATGGTGTGCTGTGCAGCTGGGTCGGAGATAAGTGAGGTACTGGGTAGCATTGCTGCACAGTACAGTACATCCGCTTACTTGGCCACACACCAATAAGCCTCAACAGTGATTTGTGTCATGAGACAAGCAATCTCGATATTTTCCAAAACATACATCCCTGGCTCTTCAGTGGTTGTTCTTCAGCTGGAAGTGTGCAGGCAGTCAAAGCTGAGGAAATGAGTTCTCGTGACATGATTGGCCGTGCGCAAAGAGCCAGCTTACCTAATCGGACCTCCTTCTGCAGTGTCCTTGTCCTTCCATTCACATCTCTCCTTCAATATCACGGTTGAAATTGATTGTAGTCTCCTCTCGGTCTTTCCGAGGCCATTGATCGACAGGTAGGAGGGATGCATATCGTGTACTGTACGTACTGTACAGTTGAGGAAGGTGATCTGACAGGGGCCCACATAGCGCTCCACCCATGACATGCCTGTCAAAGACTTCCTTACCTGTACTGTACTTTTGCCACAAAGTCAGTTCCGGCACAAATGATTCTGCTTCAGAAAGAGTGCATGATGTAGAGACACGGCAGCAGTGGCAATAATCATGAGTAATGGACAGTAACATTACCTTAACGGTGCTGAGGTTTCTTACCCGAAGCAAACAACGCGCCCCGCGCGTTGGGACAAACAAACACGCATAACTTATCTTATCATGGGTGGAATTTGATCCATCACATTCAACACATCCAAACTCTTCTTTTCCCTTATTTTTACCACCCACCCCCCCCAATTCCCATTTCTCATCCTATATTCCATTCCTTCCACAGCTCATCTCATCCCACCTCACTTCCCTCACACAATGGCATCCGAAACAACCAACATCCCGCGCAACAAGCGCTGGGCCGCGGTCTCCGCTTCCGGCAACGCCGATGTCGCCTACCACCTCTTCCTCAAAGAGAAGCCCAACCCCTACGAGTTTGTCTGCATCTGCCGGGTCCCCGGGGCGGAAGAGGACGAAGACGACGAGGAGGAGGACAGCGAGAACGAGAACGACGAGCCCGCGACCGACTGCGACGCGGGCGAGAGCTGCATGTGTCGCAAGCCGGCGGCCGAGCACCCCGACCACCGCTGGACCATCTCGCGCGCCGGCATGCAGCGCTTGAACACCTACCAGGACATGCTGAATCTGCGCAACCCGGATGCCTTCGACATGTACACCTTCAACGACCACGCCGGCTACGGCGCCATCGAGGTGGCCCAGAACGTGCTGCTCGACTTCCACGAGGCCGCCGGCAACTGGAAGGAGCAGTGGGCCATCTGCGAGGCGCTCGCCCTGCTGTTCAACACCGACTCGCTCGACCCCATGATTGGGTATGACTCACTCTCTGCTGATACAAGTGCCATGGGCGGTGCTAATCCATTGCCATAATTGACGACGGCGACCTCTTCCGGGAGACCATGATCATCCTCGAGCTGATGTTCCTGAGCATGCTGGCCGAGCTCGAGAAACAGGGTCAGTTGGCCCACGTGCGCAACCTCGGCTGGGTCATGGGGATGGTCGCGCGGGAAGCCGACGCCATGCGCTCCGACGGGTTCATCGAGGCGCCAGAGGGGATGAAGAAGAATAAGAAGAAGAAGGCCTACGCCGGGGAGCACTTCGTGCCGTATCTGCTCGCCTACGGCGCCAAGCACAACATCACCATGTACGGGCCGTCGAACATCGCCGACATCATCGCTGAGGCCGAGGAGGAGGCCGAGGAGCAGAACGTGGAACTCCCCGCAGCCGCCCAGGATCCCTGGGGCTGGGCGACGGGCTTCAAGGCGTACGAGCGCAAGAACAAGGCCACCGCCTATGGGGCGGGCAGCCGGGGCAAGGCGGCGATCGGTGGGGACTCCCTCGATATCACCACCTACTCGCCCGCCGAGCGCAAGGCGCAGAGCTTCAACAAGAAGGATCCCTTGACCAAGGATATGATCAAGGCGCTCAAGGACGGCATGTGTCTGAGCATCGGCTGAGCGGTGTGCTTGTCTTGTCCGTTGACTCTTGAAAGATGACAAATTATGTCAGGTTGAGTGGCTCTTTGGATGTTCTTTTGTTTTAGGGTTGATTTTGATAGCGAATGGTCTGGTTGCCCCGGCTTTATTTTGTGATTTCCGTCTCCAGACCGGACCTGTGCTATATGTGTGTATCGAACGAAAAAGTATTTGCAATTGCTACAGTGGAACTAGCCATGCCCGGCTTCGAATTGAGTCTCAATTGGATCCAACCCGCACACCACCGTAGGAATGCGACAGCCCTCTTGCGCTGGGGAAATTAATGTGGGGTGCGGAGAAACACTTGAGCTGGATGACTAATCGCCCTTCGCAAATTCCCCCCCCCCCCCCCGCAGGCGCGAAAAAGCGAGCGAGTCACATCGACTTCAATTGTCACTTTCCCAACTATACTCCCATCCCATACCGGCAATGAACCCCTTCCATCGACCATCACAGACAGCAGCCACCTGGCGCAAGGTCGGCCTCGCATCCGACTTCCCAGACGTCGACTCCGAAGATGCCAAGTCGCGGATCAAGGCCAGCTGCAAGGCATTCCATGTCCCCACCACGGCCACCACGGACGAGTGCCCGTCCGACACCCCCGTCGAGGCGGACCTGGACATGCCGGGCAACATCAACGAACAGGTCCTCGTCTTTCGGTACAAGGGCAAACTCCATGCTATTGACCATGTAAGCCTTCTTTATTCTAGATGCTATGAGTTTTGTGTAGACCAGCAAGCATTGATGCATATATACCCCCAGCAATGCCCTCACGCCCTGTATCCACTATCCTGGGGCAGCGTCTTTGATATCGAGGACTTCGGCATCACTCTCAGCGCGGGCATCAACTGTCCCAAGCACGGGTGGTCGTTCGATCTGTTCTCGGGGCAGGCGGACCGTGGCAACTACAAGCTGAAGGTCTGGGAGGTGCAATTGCGGGATCCCCCGGCGTCGAAGGAGGGGGCCGCAGGGCCTGCCGAGCAGGAGGTTTGGGTGAGGCGAAAGCAGCGGATTGGCTAGGGTGAGTAGCACGGATTGACGGTCCGAAGCTGATGGTATGTGCGGCCTCTCAAGCCACGTGCCCGTTGTGGATGGTTGTACTGAGGTTCATCGATGCATATCGCGTTGCTGTCGCGGGTGATGTCTTCACACTGGGTCCGTCCTTCCGTGGCGACCTTGGTTGTGATATGCAGTCAGCGTGGCTACGGGGTCTTGAAAGTCCCTGGATTGTACATAGCTCTAGAAGTCACTTGGCAACAAAGATGTACATTAGAATAAGGCTGGCCGTAGAGAGACGCCCACCAAGTCGTTTCTGGAAGGCGGCAAACGGCCCCAGACCACAACACTATTGGCCCAGTCGCTAAACAGCACTGCAGCCGAGAATGAAGCCCAAAAGGAAACGCGGGGCCAAAAAGATTGGACTTGGGGGGAATCGAACCCCTGACCTCTCGCATGCGAAGCGAGCGCTCTACCACTGAGCTACAAGCCCAAGTTGATGTATGGTGGCAAATAGTCATGCCTCTCGTACAAATCATCTTATCTACTAGGCAGCACTATTTCTGCATGCAAGATGCAACACTCGAGACAGCAAGTCCTTCTTGGCTGCATTGCCAATTGGCGCTTGAAGAGGGGCGGAACATGTCTTCCTCCAGTCCAGCCTTAAGGGGCGAAGCGCCAGTCTTGGCGTTTCTGACGGTCTTCATCCAATCTCGCTCCCATGACCCTGGAGACCCTCAGGACTGCTGAGGGCTGCTTGGCAAAGACCATAGAGCATTGGCACAAATCCACTTCATGCACCCCGATGGCTGATCTGTTCAGTCGGTGTCGCATAAGCCGACTTTTTCCCAGCCGCCACGATCACAATGCAAGCGCCCCCAAAGCAGTTCGAGACTAGGCGTGTGGTGTTACCTATCTATTCTGGGACTCCCAACGTGTAACCTCCCCACGCGCCAACGCTGCCATTGAGGATGACTGAACCTCCTCTTTCCGTCACATCGGCTGCCGACTATTGATTCCTGTCGACGATTACCCTGTCCCTGGGCCCAATGGCAACCGGGAGGGTGGAACCACCCCCCAGCGACAACCGCAGGGCCAAGAGAAACCAGTTTGATTTCTCCTCTCGGCAGGGCTGACTTGGGCAAATGCCAATCCCTTCTGCCTAGGCTGTCCGGGCTTGTTTGAATTATAATAATAGGCGGGCTAACTGCCCTTTGCCCATCCCCCCGGCTCAGTCCCAGCTTTTTTCCTGTTGTCGGTGCTCACATCCCCCCCATAAAACCCACCATGTCATACTACGGTCAACAACAACAGCCACCTCCACCACAGGGATAGTACGTTAGCAGAGGAGCAGCCGAGTCTACTAGGCGAATCTGTTACTAATGAGATCTTTCTAGTTACCCACCTCCCGGGGGTCAATACCCACCTCCCCAGCAAATGCAGTATGCTCCCCCGCAAGAGCAGTCGCAGTCCAAGGACCGTGGGTGTCTCACCACCTGGTATGTGCTGACCTGGACCCGAGCGGACCTGACTTTGGCTAACTGCTCTCAGTCTTCTGACCATGTGCTGTTGTTTTCTCTGCGAGGAGGCCTGCGAGTGCTGCTTCGAGATCGTGGAATGCTTATGTTGTGGATGCTAGTCGCGGTGCTGTACTATACCATTGTTTGAGATTGATCCTGCTTCTGCTCGTTCCGTGTTCGGCCTGGTGGATGCATCAGCCACGTCTATACTTGTCGTTTGTTTATAGTGGTAGCTTACTAGATGAATTAGTGTCTTTTCTCGCATCGTTGCCCATTGCATCACTCGCATAGTCAGGGCTCAGATGACTTGTTGACTGTTGCGAATAGACAAGGCATCTCATGATCGAGATCAGCGTGGTCGTCAGGCTTGATCTGTAATCTCTGCCTTTATACTCTTTCGCTTCCCACAATGTATCCCCCAGAGCCTGATGGGCATCAGGGGCTTTCTCCGGGCTGAACTATTAGGGTCAAGAAAAGAGCACGTCGAGATCTCACTTCTTCTCGAGTCGAAACAGCCGTTCTTCACCCAGGCTTCATCTGCTGGTTCGCGTCTTTCTTTTCGTTGCTCTGATTCTCGTCATAATCCTCTCACTTATATCTTACATACAGTTTGGTTCCAGACACCTGCGCTCCCCTCTGACTCTTCTCTCCAGCAATATTGAAATCGCAATCCACCATCTCCTCTCACAAGCCTAAAGTCCTTCTCAGCGCAACAACACCTCCGTGTCCACCATCCGCCTGCTTCAACAATTACAATCGTTGGTAATCTCGCATATCAAAATGGCAGGCAAGCGGCCCTCTTCAACAACCAGCTCATCCAGAGCCCCGAAACGAGTCACCCCGGACAAACCCGCCAACGACCCCAACGACAAACTCCCCACCAACTCCCTCCCCATCAGCCCAATCCGCCTCCTCCCCCACCAAGCCCACATAACCCTAAACGAATTCCTCACCTGGCGCACCTCCCCCCTACCACCAGCAATCCCCGCCTTCGACGACCTGTCACCCCAACGCATCCGCGTCGGCCTAAGCCGCGACCTGCGCCCGCACCGACTCGACGCCCACTACCTGACCAACCAAGCCTACGAGCCCGTCTACCTGGCGCCCAACACCCGGTCCAGCACCTACACCCTCCTCCAGTCCGGCGGCGAGGCCCTGCCCGCAGACGACGTCGTCCTTTACCCGCCCTTCACCGACCCCCGGACCTGCCTCTCCGTCGCCCGCAACTCCCTGCGCGACTACCGGACCAAACTCACCGCCGCGGCGGACGCCTACCACGCCCGGCTGCGGGCTTGGCGCGCCCAGCGCCGACAGTGGGAGGCGGCGCTGCTGGTCGCGCTGGGGCGGCGCACGCCCGAGGAGACAGCCGCGCTGATCCGCAGCGAGGCGGCCAAGGATCGGTACCGTCCGTGGTTCGTGGGGATGGCGGCCCCCGCGGACGGCGGGTACGAGTTCACGAGCCCCCATGCTTTGTGCGATGGGCCGGTCGTGGCGTCGGCGGTGCGCGCCCGGCTCGATCATGTCGCGCGCACGATCAGTGCGTTGACCGACCGCTTGCGCCTCCTTGCGGAGGCCGGGCGGTACTTTGTTGTCGATGAGTTCGCGGAGCAGTACGAGCTGTGTCCCGAGAATGCGGCGCTTGATTACCCGGCGTTCGCGGACTGGGCCGTGGAGCGGTCGATGCATTGGCTGTGGGCTGTGCGGGAGGGCACGATTCCTGAGATGGAGGGGTTGGTCAGGGATTTGGGCGCTGAGAGGGAGGAGGAGGAGGAGGGTTTTGATGATGAACCGTGGCGTCCTGGGAGGGCTGGGTTGTTTATAGAAACGGGCCAGGAGCAGCCGTGGGGTGAACCGGCGTATTGCTTCCAGGTGGAGGTCCAGCGCGCCGGGCGACCGATCAATGCTTTGTTCGACGAGGAGATGCGGGACTTGCTTTACTGCGTGGAGGAGTGGTATTTCACGGCGTTGGATGAGAGGGAGCGGGCGATTGTGCAGGGGATGGAGTTGCGCTTCTGGCCGATGCCGGCCGAGCTCTATTGCAATGTGGGCGAGGCGTTGGGGTTTGAGAACCCGTTTGGGGATTGATTTGGTGGGGTTATAGATCTTGGGTTTGTTTACTCACAGGCACATCTACATTCAGTGAATTTAACCAGCCAGACAAAAACAACCCTAAAAAGAAAGTGGCGCTGCCCGGAATCGAACCGGGGCTGGCACGGCCACAACGTGACGTCATACCACTAGACCACAGCACCTGTTGTTGTGACATCGGCATCAACTTTGAGGTTCATATCCTTGCATTGTAGATGTAGTCACCTCCCAACAGCAGTCATCAACCCCAGGACAGAAACATAATTTACCTGCACATGATTACCCTCTACCCTTCTTCACTGTCTCTAAATTCAGTCACTGCTTCTTAAAGACTTGGGCCGGTGCACAGGAAGTGTCCACTTCCGCAGGAAAATCCTCTCGTCTGTTTTGGCCAACTGTGGTCAAACCTCGGGGGGTCTACATATATATCTGTTTCACCGCCCGCAAGGGCGTTTCTTCGCAATTGTTCAGCACTCACACGCGTTCCACCCCGAGAGTAATCAAAAACACGTAATATACAACCACTATTCGAATTCCATAATATACATGGCACAGCGCTACTCGCATAAATTATCGGAGGTCAACTCCGAGATGCGCCAGGGGCAGTGTGAACCCCGCGGGTCCGACCTCTCTTTTCCCCACACCAAACAGCTGTCCATCCATCCACATTCCATATCCAGTCCTCACATCTACTGCCTCAAACACGTCTGCCGCCACAAAGCCCAACACCTGGCACTCTCCAGAATATTCTCTGTCGAACCCATCACCGCCTCAAAGTCCTCCCCATCCTTTCCCCCCTCCCCCGGCCCATCCACCTCCCCATTCCCCAGATCCACCAAGCTCTTAACCCCGTACCGCTCCGCCGGGAAATACTGATGCACCACCTCCGGCACGACAGACAGACACCCCAGCCTCCCCGCACGACAGTGATGCATGACCGCGATATCGAAAGCCTCATCCCCACCGCCCCCGACCAACTCGAGCACCTTCCGCGCCCCGTCGCGGGACAGCGCGTACGCGAACGAGCACACCGGGTTGTACGACCGATACACCGCCCGCCGTCGGTCGGGCAACCGCGCGATATACTCCCTCGCCCAGCCGGAGTACTGCGCGTGCGGAATGGCGGTGGGGTCGTCGAAGACCACGGTCTCGATGCTGTCCTCCCAGTACTCGCCGCAGTGGCCGAGCCAGAGGAGGTCCCAGGCCCGGCCGTAGGGCGCGTTGTCGTTGTCCGCGGGGGGTGAGACGTGGGTGAGGTTGCGGACCGCGGCGGCGATCCGCGGGGTTTGGGCGCGCAGGGCCCGGTCCCAGTCGACGTCGTCTTCGAGGATCAGGGCGGTGTCCAGACGGGATTGGTGGATGTGTTTGATGAGGTCGAGGTGCGCGAGCCAGGCTTTGCTGGCGCCTTGGGTTGGGTGCTGCGTGCTGTCGCCTAGGGCTTGGAATGCGGTGACTAGGGCGGCGGGGATGGGGGGCTGGGGTGGGAGGGTGATTTCTAGTCCGGTCAGGTTGGCGGCGGCGAGGAGGCCTCGTGTTCGCCAGGAGGGGCCGGCGGAGAGGGCGAAGATCGCTTGGAACTGGTCTGCGGTTAACATCCACTGGTCTTGTGTATCGGAGAAGGAAGGCTTACGCCCAATGTCGAGTTGGCTGCGTCGCTGACTGGTGAAGCATCAGACGAGGGTGAAGCTGAGTATTCTAGCTTTCTAGAGGGCGCGATCGGGGAATATCGATACGAGGTGACTACGATCAAGAGAATGCAGCCTGCTGCGGTGAGGAAGAGGCATTGTCGTGGTGCCAGAAGCATATTGAGAAGATGGAGAATATTTAATTAGCTTATCTAGGAAAGAGATTCGAGGGTTGAGTCTTTATCAGGGCAACTGGTCGAGTTATGGGCGGCAACAGCTCATGCGAACGAAGCTTATAGGCGCGATAACGACACTGACAGGCCTTACGTCCATCGAATTGTCGTCCAAGGCCAAGCTGGCGGCGCAGCTTATCTGCATGGTTAGGGCTCGATGCAGCCAGTGATAGACGGAGCTTTAGCGCTAACCTCGTCTACCCCGGTCGATCCATCCCGTCATCACGCATTCCAAGGGTCACATCGTGTCGGCTTGGCCTGTCTGCGGTGTATCCACAGAGAAAATATGATGGGGTCCCCGAGATGTGCGAGTCAGACTTCTCTACCGCTTGTGCTAATAGCCCTTAGCCCAGCACACTATGCCTGTGATTCGTTCCAATGCAACTATCCCTGGAGAAGAGCTCAAAATAGCAACAGAGAAACGATGTGTTGGGATGGCGACACTTCTTACCTTACTAGCGATAGTAGCCATTGGTGAACCATCCCCTTGGGGTCTCCCTAGCAATGATAAGCCCAATTTTGGGGTCAAGCGAGTTCCCCGCCCTCACTGTCTGACTACTTTTGGATCCCTCTCTCACCCACTCTGTTACCTGGGCCGGGAGAAGCCAGCCATCAGACAACCGCAACGTCGTTCCGAGTGTACAACCACCCTACGGCAAAATGGCCAAATGCGTCTTCTATCTATGCATATACACCTCCGTCATCGTTCATGCGAGAGCGGAGGCAGGGATCTTCTACAATCCTCCGACCGGCGGCCCCATCCACGACTACTCGGAGGACCCCGTCTACACCCTCGAACAGACCGTCCAGCTCCGATGGGCGACCAGCCTCGAATACCTCTCTCTGATGCTCTGGCAGAATGACAATTCCGACTACGAGTGGCTTCAAAGTACGCATCCTGACAGCCATGAGTCTCATATTCATTATGCAAGCCACTAACAACCGCAGCCAACCTCAGCGGTGTCACCAGCTACGACTGGGTGGTCAGCACCCAAAGGAACCTGAGCGACGGCGTAGTGTTCTTCTTCCAGATCCGCGATGCGACCGATCTGGAAGACTGGGACGGGGTGTTCGCCAGCCACTACTTCAATATCTCTGCGGGTACGACCACCACGGCAGCAATCGGAACCTCAACTACAACAACGGCGGTATCGACGTCTGCCACATCCATCCCCTCTGTGGCGTTGACTGCATCAGCTGCTGTCACCGCCACATCGGCATCGGCGGAGACCACCACCCCGGCAGCGACGACTTCGGGGTCGGGTAGAGGAGCAAAGATCGGAATCGGAGTGGGGGTGCGTTTGGGCTGTGCGCTGTTGCTGACGATCGGACTGGCCTGGTACTGGCTCTGGCGACGTAGGAAGGTAGCCAGACGAGGGGCGATGGCTCCGATGGATATGAGAAGCGAGACTGTGCCATCGTATGAGTTGCCGGCTTTCTCGAAGGATCCCAAATACTCGCGTGCATCGGTACCTGCGGAGATGGAGGGCCGCGAGGAGGTCCCGTATGAGTTGCCATCATAAGAGACTCACTGCATCTAGGGCCTGTCATGGGACAATATCGGTGATCATCGGTTAATGATAATATCTACTGGTGCGTTAGCCCACCGTATCGAGAGACAAAGCCTATGTCTCTCAGTATCTGCAAGGCCGCTTGGACCCTCCGTCAGTCGTGGACGTGGGGGTTGGTGTTTCGCCACAAGCCACAAGCTTGTTGCAACCGCGCGCGCATCCAGTGAGGGACAAGCAGATCCTTGCATGAGATGCACCGTCATCATCATCTGACCTGGCCAGACAAACAGACAAACAAGCTAGAAACCTTGAATATCCTGGCCATCTGGCATACGAAGGCTAAACCCAGAGCCCCCCCCGTGCAACGTGGGGGCGAGAACCAGAGGCAAGATTGAAATCGAATGACGGGGGATCGACAGCGGGGAAGTCGGCCCATTTTGCCTCGGTCTTTGCCTGGCTTCACATTAGTGTCCGACTCGACCTCTGCTGCAAACCGGTAAGGGCTCCTGTCGTACCACCAGCTCATCAGGTCCGTGGGGGTGGCACCTTGTTGAATGCACTAGCATTTCCCCCGCATTTGTCGGTGTTATATGGGGTCGATCTCTCCCCTCCCCACCCTCCCCACCCTTCCCCAGATTTCTCTCTCATCCATACCTCCATCCGACATCATGGACAATGACATTAAGCCCGCTGCTCTTCACATCGAGGGCTCTGACTCTGCATCTCCCGACTTTGACCCCATTCCTCGTCCGCGCATCCCCCTGACGGAGGAGGATGGCCAGAGGATCAAACGCAAAACCGACTGGGCTATCCTGACCATCCTGGTCTGGGTGTATTTCCTGCAGATTCTGGATAAGACCGTCCTGGGATTTGGGGCCACCTACGGTATGACCGAGGACACGCACCTCACGGGCAACCAGTACTCGCTGATCGGGTCGATCGCTCCCATCGCCCAGCTGGCCTGGCAGCCATGTTCTTCCTGGCGTGAGTACAACGACTGAGGACTGGGGGAGTAATAGCTAACCACCCTAGTCATCGTCAAGGTCCGACCCCGGATCCTCATGCCCAGTCTGTGTCTCGGCTGGGGCATCGCTCAGACCTGCATGGCCGCCTGCCACAACTTTAGCCAACTCCTCGCGGCGCGATTCTTCCTCGGACTATTCGAGGCTGGCTGTCTACCGCTGTTCTCCATTCTTGTGGCTCGATGGTATCGTCGGGCTGAGCAGCCGATCCGCGTGGCGGCCTTCTACTCCACCAACGGCTGGGCAACCATCATCGCAGCTGCGCTGTCCTACGGATTGAGTCAGATCAAGTCCGATGTCTTGAAGGGATGGCAGATGTAAGTTTCCCTCCTGCATCCAGTGCATCCAAGTAGCAATGATAATAACCTTTTACGGGCAGCATCTTCCTGTTCGTCGGCCTCCTCACCATCGTCACCAGCCCAATCATCTACTGGCGCCTCGACAACGACATCGAGACGGCCCGCTTCCTCACCGAGAGCGAGAAGGAACAAGCTATCGAGCGACTGCGCGCCAACCAGACGGGCACGGGCACCCGGGAGTACAAGATGAGCCACCTGGTGGAAGCGGTGCTGGAGCCCAAGACCTACCTGTGGATCGGGCTGGCGCTGCTCCTCAACATCGGGGCCTCGGTGACCAACGTCTTCGGCCCGCTGATCCTGAAGGGGCTGGGGTTCGGGACAGACCATGTGACGCTGCTGAACATGCCCTTCGGCGCGGTGCAGGTGATCATCATCCTGCTGGCGAGCTACCTGGCCCAGAAGGCGAGCATGAAGGGGGTCATCCTGGCGGCGTTGGTGCTGCCCGTGGTCGCCGGGCTGGCGATGCTGTATGCGCTGCCCCGGGATAGCAGTGCCAACGGGGCGCTCATGGCGGGCTTCTACCTGCTGGCGTTCTTGTTCGGGGGCAATCCCTTGATCGTGGCGTGGATTGTCTCCAACACCGGTGGCACGACGAAGCAGAGTGTCTGCATGAGTCTGTTTAATGCTGCGACCTCGTCGGGCAACATCATCGGGCCCTTGCTGTTTGATGCCAAGGATGCACCGACCTACCGGCCGGGGCTGAAGGCGTGCCTGGGCATCTTTGTGGCGTTGGTGGGGGTCACGCTGATGCAGTGGGCGAATCTGGTGGTGCTGAACCGCATACAGGAGAAACGGCGCGTGAAGAATGGCAAGCCGGCCAAGCTGCAGGATCTGTCGATGCGGAGCGGCGGACAGAATGAGAGCGATGCTGCGCCGACGACGACAGAGGAGACCGGGCAGCAGGGGCTGATGGACTTGACGGACCGCGAGAATGACGAATTCATTTATGTATACTAGCATGATCACCTTTATGATACACACTGTGCCCTTTCCAGCAACCAAGACACCCCCAACAAACAATATACCGTCCCCCAAACTCAAGCATACCCCACAGGTCTCTCAAACCTGACAAAATCAACCACCCCCGCATTAGCGAGGGACATGCCCTCCCTCCCCGTAACCCCGGGTTCCTCGCCCAGCATATTCTGCGGAAACCCCAACTCCAACGGCTTGACCCCCTCCAAAAACCGGATCTGCTCCTCGGACAACCTCACCTCCAACGCCTGAATATTATCCCTGAGATGCTCGACCTTCCGCCCGCCGACCACGGGAAACACATTCGGATGTTTAGCCAGCACGTACGCCAACGCGACGGCGGTCACCGACTCGATCCCCACCTCGGCCGCCACCTTGCCCAGCGCCTCGCTCATGCGCACCTCATCCTCGCTCTGCTCGCCGCTCCCCATCATCCTGCGCAGCCCCTCCCCATTCTCCCTCCGCGCGGCCATCGCCTGGGGCGACTGGAACTTGCCCCCGCCGAGCACATCCCACGGCGCGACGGCCATCCCGAACCGGCGCGCCATGGGGATCACCTCGCGCTCCAGGTCGCGGTGCAGCACGTTCCACCGCCCCTGGTAGATGCTGAACTGCGTCTTGCCCTGCAGGCGCGCGTACGTGTTGGCCGCGCTGACCACCCAGGCCGGCGCGTTGCAGATCCCCAGGTACAGCACCTTGCCCTGCTGCACCAGCATGTGCAGGCTGTCCATCACCTCCTCGATCGAGGTGGTGCTGTCCCACCAGTGCACGTACAGGATGTCCACGTAGCTGGTCTGCAGCTTGGCCAGCGAGTCGTGCACGCTCAGGTGCAGGCTGCGCCGGTGGTTGCCGGCGAAGTTGATCTTCGGGTAGGAGGGGTGGTAGCTGCTCTCCGTGGTGTTTTGTGGGCTGGAGGAGGAGGAGGAGGAGGAGGGGGTAGGCGCAGGGTTGGGCGGCTTGTACAGCCCCGTGTACTTGGTCGCCACCACCAGGTGGTCGCGCACCCCGCGCAGGGCCATCCACTCCCCGAGCCACCGCTCCGACTCCTCGTTCTGGTAGTTGTTCGCCGTGTCGATGAAGTTGCCCCCGGCCGCAAGGTAGGCGTCTAGCAGCGCGAAGCTGGCTTCTTTCGTCATTGAGCCCAGTCCGCCGGACCAGGCGGTGCCGATGGACATCGCGCCGAGTTGGAAGGGCGAGACCCGGATGCCGGCGGTCGAGGCGAGCGTGCGGTACCGGCCTAGGGCGGTGGGGGGAGGGGGCGCGGGGGCGAACATGTCCATTTTGTTTGTGTCCGTGTTTGTTTGTGATGAAAGGGTGGTGGTGTGTTGTGTGGGAGGATTGGTTGGGATATAGATGAATGGTTGTGGGGGTGGTGGTGGTGAGAGGGAAGGGGGAGTTAGGGCTGGGCGGATGGGTGAGAGAGGAAAAAGAACAAGAGACAGGCTGGGGACATGCGCCTTCTTATACCCTCCCTCCTCCTGCTTAGCCCTGATCGGCGAGATTCAACGCTACCCATCGATGGATCGGCTGGCTTATGCGAGATTAGTTGAACCAACGGCTTGATCGAGGTTCATGCTCCACCTGCTGCTCAAGTCTAGTCTGATTATGTAGTGGAACTATTGACGAAGGATAATAGATGAACGAGCAAATCACATTGGATGCTAGCCTAATCAGATCCCAATTACCCCATACTCCAGACATTACGCTATTATACAAAACACGAAGCACTACAGCCTCAGCCAGTCCATCCTATAGGACTGTCATTTTAAGCTAGTCCATTAACCATCCCCTTGACATTCTCCCACACATTGCCCGACCGCTGGAACACCTTCTCCGCCATATACCGCATTTTCTTGCCCGTGGGGCTAGCAATAAACCCCGCGTCCACCAAGAACTGCACATTGCGGCGAACGGTAGCCTTGACATGCTGGCGCTGCGAGGGAGTCACCACACTCGCATCGGGCAGCACATCCCCGCCGCTGAGCCGGCCGTCAATCGCCTCGAAAACCTGCATCACCGGCCACAGCGGATGGCCCGTGGCGTCGCGCTGGATCGCCTGCTGCAGGGTGTCGAGGTAGGTGGCATGGTCGACGGCGCGGAGCGGGTACTGGAGCTCGTGGTGGAAGATGTCCCAGAACTCGCGCTCGGTGATGCCGTCGGTCATGAAGGTGACGGTGCGCATGGCGTCGGCGGGGCAGAAGGCCTGGTGGATGGTCTCCTCGGCGACGCGCGTGCTGCTCGTGACGAACATCCAGGAGGACTCGCCGACGTCGCGGCTGTAGCAGCGCGCGTCCACCACCGCCGACGCCAGCCGCCACACGAAGTCGTCCGTGTTGGCCACGCCCTCCTCCGGCGTGCCCAGGATCAGCCCCGGCTTGACGATCGCGAACTGGCCCGCGTACCGCGCCGCGAACTGCTTCACCAGCAGCTCCGACAGGTACTTGGTCTGCGCGTACCCGTTCGCGTGCGCCACCTCCGCCGCGATCTCCCGGTCGTCCTCGTCCGGGTGCCACCGGTGACCCCCGGAGACGTAGACCAGCCGCGGCCGCGCCGGCGAGCTGACCGCCGCCTTGATCAGCTCCGCCGTCGAGTCCACGTTGGCCGCGCGCAGCACCTCCGTCCCCGCGTTCCAGTTCACCGCCGCCCCCGCGTGGATGATCGCGTGCACCAGGCCGCCCTCGTTGGGGCTCTCGCCCGTGAGGGAGGCCCATTGCTTGGCCTTCAGGCCTAGTCGTGGCTGCGCCAGGTTGCCCGCCCACACGTCCAGCTTGGTCAGGTAGTAGTCCGACCACCACTGCGCGCGCACCGCGGCGTCCTTGACGCGGATGAACGCCTCGGAGGGCGTCGCGGCGCGCACGTGCGCGATGACGCGGCCGACGTCCGGGCGATCGCACAGCTGGCGCAGGATCTGCGTGCCCAGGAAGCCCGTGACGCCGGTCACGAAGACGGTCTTCTTGACGGGGCTGCGCGTGATGATCGACTTCATGAGCGCGGTGGCTTCCTTCATGGCATCAAAAGTGGAGGCCGGGGATACGGTGGCCGGGGCGGTGCCGGTGAGCTCGGCGTCGAGGAGGGCGGCCAGCGAGCGCACGGTCATCTGCCCGTCCAGGATGCGCGAGACGTCGACCTTGACGCCGTAGGTCTGCTTGATGAAGCTGGCCAGGCTGATGACCTGCACCGAGTCGATGCCCATCGAGGCGATGTTGAAGTCGTGGCCCTGCAGGGGGATGCTGCTGCTGTCGTCGCGGCTGACTAGGCTAGCGATCTTGTTGCTGATCGCCAGCGCCTTGCCCTCGTCCGGCCGAAGCGTGGACACGGTGGGCTCGTTGCGTTTCAGCCCCATCGTCGGTGCGAAGTCCGCCGGCAGCTGCGCAAGCCACGTGTCCACCGCCTTGCGGTCGATCTTCGTCGACGACGAGCTGGGGATCTTCTCAACCACGATCCAGATCACGGGCACCATGTGCGCGGGGAGCGTCTCGCTCATGGACTGGGAGAGCGCAGGCAGATCGAAGCCGGTCTCCTGGAGGGTGACTGGGGCGACCGGGGCTAGCTTGTCACCGCTGGTGGCGGTCAGCTCGAGCGTGGCGATGAGCTTGTTGGCGTAGATCCCCTTCTTGGGGTACGAGACGATCGCCTGCGAGACCGCGGCCGGCAGGCAGAGGTGGTACTCGATCTCACCGAGCTCGACGCGCTGCCCGCGGATCTTGACCTGCGTGTCCTTGCGGCCGATGAACTGCAGCGACCCGTCGGCGCTGTGCTTGACGAGATCGCCCGTCTTGTACAGCCGGTCGCAGCGCGACCAGGGCAGCCAGGCGGGCCGCGGGATGAACGCTGCGGCGGTCTTCTCCGCGTTCTTGAGGTAGTGGCGCGCCAGCGTGTGGCCCTCGACCAGCAGCTCGCCGATGCAGCCCACGGGGGCCAGCTTGTTGTGGTCGTCGCGGTCGGTCACCCAGCAGGCGCCGCCGACGGCGGTGCCGATGTCGTTGGGCGCGGTGCCGGGCACGACGCGGCGGTTGGACGAGCTGCAGACGCAGCACTCGCTGGGGCCGTAGCCGTTGACGAGGCGGACATAGGGGGTCCAGGTGGCGACGTGGGTGGCGGTCATGGCCTCGCCGGCCAGACACAGGGTCTCCAGGGTGGGCACGGTGGCCGGGTCGATCGTGCTGACGAAGGAGGGGGTCAGCACCGCCCAGTCGACGTTCATGCGCGTCATGGCCTCGGCGATGTTGCCGCGGCGCTCGGCCTCCGAGGGCACGCACACGCAGCCGCCCTGCACCAGCGTCGACAGGATCTCCAGCACGCTCGCATCGAACGTGTACGACGCAAACTGCAGCACGCGCCGCCCCATCTGCAGCCCTTCCTTGTGGGCGAGCGCCCCCGTGCAGAAGGCGCGGTGCTCCACCACCGACCCCTTGGGCGTGCCCGTGCTGCCCGATGTGAAGATCACGTACGCGGCGTTGGACGGCGCCACGGGCGTCTGAGACATCTGGGGCATCGATGCCTGGGCCATCCCCGGTCCGACGGCGATCGCCTTCTCGACGAGCCCCGGGCACCGGCCCAGCTGCTCCTCCGAGCACAGCATCACATGCGCGTTGACCTCCTGGACGACTAGCTGCATGCGGCTGGACGGCTGCGACGCGTCCATGGGCACGAACGCGCCGCCCGCTTTCATGGTCGCCAGCATGGCGACGATCGTCCACATGGACTTTTCGAAGCACAGCGGCACGAACACCTCGGGCCCGACCCCGGCGTTCATGAGGTGGGCGGCGAGCTTCGAGGAGATGTTGTCGAGCTCGGCGTAGGTGAGGTTGCCATCCCACGCGCACACGGCCGGGGCGGTCGGATTCACCATGGTGTTCTTGGCGATGAGGTTGTGGACGCAGTCCTCGGTGGCTTCGGGGATTGTGCGGTTCCACTGCAGGAGATCGCTCATGTCGCGCGGGCTGATCAGCTCGAGGTCGGCAAGGGTGCGGCCGGCGGGCTCCTGCGCCAGCTGCTGCAGGACATGCTCGAGTTGCTGCACGATGCGCTCCACCTGGCCGCGGGGCAGGACCGCGTTGTCGAAGTGGACGTGCACCAGGACCCCCCCGTCGGCGGAGAGGCTGCACTCCAGCGTGAGGGCTACGGTGCTGAAGCTCGCGCGCGGGGCCGAAAAAGGCTGGATCAGGCTGGCCTCGGGCACCGAGCTGGCGGGCTGGATGACAAGCAGAGTCTGGAAGCTGCACGCTGAGGGAGCGTTGTCGCAGACCCGGGCAATGTTCTGCAGGCCGTAGTTCTGGTAAGGGGTCATTTCCACCGAGTGAGCATGGACGGCCTTGAGGTAGTCATTGACGGATTGCTGGGGCTCCAGGTGCGCCTTGATGGGCACCGTGGCAATGACCGGTCCGACTACGTCTTCAACACCACGCACAGATGCATTGCGTCCGCTGACGGTGCAGCCGAAGACCGTGTCGGGGGAGTCACAATAGCGGGCCTGGAGGAGGGTCCAAGCCGCACGGATCAGAGTTGCGGTGGTGAAGTCAGAGGGACCATTGCGGTGGACCTTGAGGTTGTGAATGAGCGACTCGTTGGCGAGAGGCTGATATGTAGCCGAGGGGAGGGTGGGAAATGCGATCAGATCGCCTTCAGCCAGATCGTTACGCCAGTACGTCTCCGTCGCCTCGTCCTTGTTCTTCTCTACCACGTGCTGGACGAAATCCCGGAACTGCGGACGCGCGGGGGGCACACTGCCCTGCAGAGCGTCCAGGAGGTCATTGAACAGCATCTCCAGGGAGAGCCCGTCGTAGATGGCGTGGTGGATGGTCAGGACGAAAGAGGTCTTATCTGTGGCAGACTCGACGATGGCGTGTCTTGTGAGAGCATCGCCCATGTGCATGGGGATCGCCTCGTCAGCCTGGAGATACTCCTCCAAGTCGCTACCGTGGCCCCATTGGATGCGGTCACGACAGACCATCTGGACTGTGCCGTAGCGGTCCGTCTCCACCATCCTCGTACGCAGCACGTCATTGTTCGCGACGACAATCTCCCACAGCTCCTTGAAGCGGTCGACGCTCAGGTTCGCCGGCAACTCAAGCGTGTGGCGGGCGATATAGGATCCGGAGATCTTGGCCGAGAGAGCCATCAAACCAGTCTGCAGCGGTGTGCAAGGATACGCATCTTGGATGAGCTCTGCATCCTTGAACCCACTGGCAACCTGAATCTCTGAGCGGATGCTCTCCTCGTCGTCGCCGAGAAGCTCGAAGGGCCGTGCAGGCGGAAGCTCAGTCGAGGGACGACCCGGCACCATCACCTTGGCCATGTCGCGTAGCACGAGATTGTCCATGATGTCGCTAACCTGGAGCTGGTAGCCCTCGGCGCGGCATCGCCGCACCAGGTTCATCGCCTCGATGGAGTCACCACCCAGATGGAAGAAGTTGTCCTCCACGCCGATCTCCTCGGGTGAGCAATGCAAGATCTCGGACCACAGTTGCTGGAGCTGCTTCTCATCTGCAGTGGAAGGCATGGTGCGTGTGGACTTTGCCGGGCCTCCAGCGAGGGCTGCCAGCTCCGACAAGGACAGACCGGTGCCGAAGGTCGTGATCATGCGTCGGTCCGTCTTACCCGAGGCTGTCAGGGGCATGTACGCGAGCGGGATGAACGCAGAGGGGATCATGTACGGCGGAAGCCTCTGTACAAGCTCGGTATTCATCTGCGAGGCGATGCCCGAAATATCGGCATGGTCCGTAGGCGTAGCATGGAATGGGTGCTGGAACTCAGGCCCGAAGCCACTCTGGCTGGAGATGAAGGCGACCAGCATGGCCTTGCCCTGTGGCTGCACCATCGACACCGCCGTCTTGACCTGGTTGTTGATGGCGCGCATGTGCGCCTCGATCTCGGTCAGCTCGACTCTCTGCCCACGGATCTTGACCTGCAAGTCCTTCCGGCCGATCAGATGAATCCTGCCGTCGTCGCCATAGCGAGCGAGATCGCCTGTCTTGTAGAACTGACGGGTGATGCCCGGTTGCTGTGCCCACTTGGGATCCTTGATGTAGACTGCTTGGGTGCGCTCGGGGTCGGCCAGGTAGCCGCGCGCCAGGGTAGGGCCCTCCATAATCAACTCTCCAGCTGCTCCGATCGGGACCAGTCGATCATGGTCGTTCGCATCGACGATCCACGAGAGGGCGCCGACGGCTCGGCCGATGCAGCTGCGCGGTGTATCCGTGACCATGGGTCCGATCATACACACCGAGCACTCGCTGGCACCGTAGATGTTGATCAAGCGAGCGACAGCAGCCCAACGGTCAATAATGTCCTGGGCGACTGCTTCACCAGCCAGGATGAGGGTCTTCAAGGTAGGAGCATCCTCTGTCTTGAGAGACCGGGCGAAACTAGGGGTGAAGATTGCCCAATTTGCATCCATGGAGCGGAGGGCGGGACGGATATCGGTATGACGGTCGTGGTCAGATGGGATGCACAGACATCCACCGAAGATGAGGGTGGTGAAGATCTCGAAAGTGCTGATGATGAAGGTATAGGCACCAAACTGCAAGGCACGTGTGTCCTCGTTGATGTTCATGGCAGGACCATGGTGGAGGGCGCTCGAAGCCACAGACGCATGCTCATGGACAACACCTTTGGGTTTGCCGGTACTTCCAGACGTGAACATGACAAAGGAGATGTCGTGAGGCCGCGATCGTGACTCAAACTCGACATCCGAGCTCGTCTTAATGCTCTCGATCAGAGCGGCGTCTACTGTGATGACCTGCGGGGCGATACCGGCCAAGAGCGCCTGGTTGGCCTCGGAGGTCATGACCGTCGTGGCCTTTACGCTTTCGACGATCGTCTCAATACGCTGGCGTGGATGGCGGGGGTCTAGAGGCACCCAGGCAGCACCGACCTTCCACAAGGCGATCATAGTGATGATGGTCCAGCGGGACTTTTCAAAACAGACTGGAACCAGCTGGCCCCGACGCACACCGACTGACTCCAGATAGCTTGCTACACGGCATGCGGTCTGATTGAACTGGGCGTACGTCATCTGGCCATCCCATGAGAAGATGGCTGGGCTATTGGGGTTGCGCTGTGCGGCCTCTTCAATCAACCGGTCAACGCACACGGCACTCTCCTTCGGAAGGATGCGGTTCCACGCTCCAATCTGAAGCGTGTCCAGCTCACTGGGGTGGCAGAGAGTGGACACCGGCTTGAAGGGATCGGTGCAAACATTATGTAGGATATCGGCGAAGGTATTAGCGATATATTCGGCCTGGGCTTGCGAGACCGTAGGTTTGTGGTATATTAAGTCTAGGGTGGACAAAGAGGGATCGATTCGTAGGACGTAGTCAAACTAGCGAGAGATAGTTAGCAACCGAACAGAACTATATTCCAATGAAGAGACACACAGTTCTGCCGCCAACAATCTCATTCTCAGAGATTTCAGCCTTGGAGGTAGAGTCCCGCAGCCAGATTGCGGTATTACACGGCTTTGGGTCGAGACTGGCGAGAACCTGCAAGGTCTCTGGAAAAGAGAGCAGCAGGTCTGCGCTGTGCAGCCCTTCTTTCAGGGTCTGCTGTGGAATCGAGAGGATTGATATGTCTGACTCCAACCGTATCCGGCACAGAGCCGCGTCTGTCACTTGTTGCTTCGAGTTGGAGGGTTGGAGGCCGATGCCCCCGTATGTAATGTCCTCGGAGCCAGAATACGAGCGCAGCATGGCAGCCCATGCTGCTTGGACGAGATCCAAGGGAGACACATCGTGCTCCTGAGAGCATGCTTGCATCAGGGATACATTGAGGTCGACGTCTATTTTCCCTACGGGAGTCTTGGTCTGACGTTTCGAAAAAAGACCCGTGGGGAGGTGTGAAGGGGTCACGTCTGTGACCAGCTCGCTCCAACGCTGACGGAGCCGGTCAGCATCATCCAGGATGATGGACGGCATTTTGTGTTCAAGGAGGAGAGATGAGATAAAAAAAAGAGTGACAAGAGCAAGAGCCAGGAGGAAGGGGATAAGTTTGGCAGGCTGGAGGGTGATGGAGAAACAAAACGCAAGCAGCAAACGCGACGCGCAAGAAATCGAGAATGAAAATCGGAGGATAACGTGGGGAACTGAGAAGATGATCAGGAACAGGGAGAAAAGAGAGCGACTCGGCCAACAGTGCTATTATGTGTAGCAGGGCTTGGGGCTCCGTCACCTGCATCCACGACAACTCTCGTCCACAACCTGCTACAGACTCTATCATATTCCCTTTGAGGAAATCCCGTAGGAGGAGCCCGAAGCGAAGCAGCCGCGCTGGACCTGACCCAGTAAGCTGGAAAAGCAGGACCCCGAGGTGAACTCCAGTTCATCATCCTCGATCCAACCGGCAGCCTCGAGCATCAGGACTAGTCTACATGTAGAATGAAAGGCGATGAACCCTCGATCGGATAGTGTGGGTATAGCAATCTAGTGCCGGATGTTTGACAACATGGTGATGCCGGGTCTCCGAGTGCAAGAGCCCTGTTGGGTTGGGTTGTATCGATGCGGTGGATGTTCGATCATCCTGACGTGGGCTGTGGACCGTAGACTGTGGACCGTGGACGGTGGGGTCTGCGTGCTCTGCCATTCCGTCCTGATCAGATTCAGATGTTCCTGACCCATCCAGAGGCAAATTGTGATGATCAGCAATGGAAATAGAGACCCAGTCAGTCGGCTCAACCCGTGTGTTTTCCGTGTGTGTATTGGTATTTGTGTTTCTCGCGTGGAGCAGCACGAACCACAACAAACAAATCGAGGTGTTTCAGCTCATAGATCGCAAGTGAAACGATGGCATGGTGGTTCCATGGGTTCTGATTGCATGCTCCCGGAAGCCGCGTGGAGTTATCCATGGATATGAGCAGGAGGGGATTTGTAAGGTGAAGGTGAAGGAGAAGGAGGAGAAGGTGAAGATTCAGCATTTCCGGAATCTCGCTTATCGGAGCGCGGCTGCACGGGCGATCTTGCATTCTTCGGGCTTAGCGCCGGCGGGTCGGGCGGGTCCAGCGGTAATTTCACGCGGTAGTATGCGTATTGCTTCGCGTATGAAACAAGATCTCGGTATGTAATGTCTGATACTGCGTTACCATCCATCCAAGGCAATATCAACCAACCCTCGAGATCTTCTTCCCTCCACTCTGCGAATCCACTGCAACCCACCACCATCACGCCTATTTCCAACACGGAAAATGAAGAGCTCAAGACCTACCCACTCCGGGAGTGCATCCCCGACGATCATCGGAGCACGTCCCGACGCTTCCTGATTCCTCCCACCCTGCGAGAAAAACAACCAAGACTCAAACTTTTCGCTCCCTCCATTCTGAATGTGACTTTGATCGACCATCCCAGACTCTCAGAGCTGTGGACCATTTCAGGTATTCTCCGTGCGAGGCGGGCTGAAGGAGACACTACCGCAATACGTAATGGAGTCCGAGTATCCATCGCTCGGAGCTGTTCGTGCAGTGACGATTCGACGACGTAGCGGATGTGGACCAAGACAATCACGATAGAGTATTCCGATCAAACTTTTTTCTCTCTCTCTTCTGAGTCGCGGCAGAGAATACACTCTCAGGAGGTCTGACATTCACGAGCCGTGCTGACACGGCTGCTCAGGTTCGGTGAGACTGTAAGGTCGAGGAGAGCGGGAGAGGCGGTTTAGCAGGGAAGTCGAGTCGGAGTCCTCAGCAGGGTATATATCATATGGCGTTGTTCCAGACAGTTGTGAAGAAGACCCAGTGACCTTTGTTGTTCTTTTATTATCCCATTGTCCCAGTGTTGTGTTGTTTACCTCTCTGCCTAGCGCTCGAATCTTAGTATTCTTTTCGTCTTTGCTTTCCATACATACCCATATCAAAATGCCTAGCCTCACGTCCACCCCAATTCTGGATGCCACCAACATCGACCTTCTGCGTAAGAAGCTCGCTGAAGATGTCCGAGGTTAGTAGCCTCCATCCTTCTCAATCATTCCTCCCTGCAAAACTGTACCCATCTCTGACCCTTTATCATTCCAGTGGAGAAATACACCCCCCTAGCCCCGCCCGAACTCGTGCAATACGACATCGGCCTGAGCGCGCAGTCCCTGCTGACGGTGCTGAACAGCCGCATCGAAGCGCGCAACATCATCCGGCAGGAGTCCGACCGGCTGCTCGTGCTCGTGGGGCCGTGCAGCATCCACGACCCGGAGAACGCGCTGGAGTACGCGGCGCGCCTCCGGGAGCTGGCCGCGGAGCTGCAGGAGGACCTGTGCGTGGTGATGCGGGCGTACCTGGAGAAGCCGCGCACGACGGTGGGGTGGAAGGGGCTGATCAACGACCCGGACGTCGACGACTCGTACAACATCAACAAGGGGGTCAAGGTCGCGCGGAAGCTGCTGGCCGACATCACCGACCAGGGGGTGCCCGTTGCCTGCGAGATGCTCGACACCATCTCCCCGCAGTACACGGCCGATCTCATCAGTGTCGGCGCCATCGGGGCCCGCACCACCGAGTCGCAGCTGCACCGCGAGCTGGCCTCCGGGCTGTCGTTCCCCGTCGGTTTCAAGAACGCCACCGACGGGTCCGTCGGCACCGCGGCTGACTCGCTGAAGTCGATGCGCGGGAAGCATCACTTCATGGGCACCACCAAGCAGGGCATCATCGCCATTACCAGCACCAGTGGGAATCCCGATGGGTTTGTCATCCTGCGGGGTGGGAGTCGCGGGACCAACTATGATGCCGAGAGCGTCAAGGCGACCAAGGCGATGCTGCAGAAGAAGGGCGAGCGGGAGGTCGTCATGGTGGATTGTTCCCATGGTATGTCTGATTGACTTGTTAACTCACATCCCTACCTCCCTGTCAAATCTTGTCATAAAAGGTATGACCTGGCTAATACACTCTCATAGGCAACTCCCAAAAAGACCACCGCAACCAGCCCAAGGTTTTGCGTACCATAGAGGAGCAACTCCGGCAGGGCGAGCGCGGCATCATCGGCGTGATGGTTGAGTCCAACATCAAGGAGGGCAACCAGAAGCCGGCTGCGCGTCTGGAAGGTTGTGAGAAGGGTGTCAGCATCACCGATGCTTGCATCGACTGGGAGACCACCGAGACCTCACTGCGCTCGTTGGCTGATGCTGTGCGCGAGCGTCGGGCTCGCGTGGCGGCTGGGAAGCAGTGAACGAGTGTCTTGGCTTGGTATGTTTGGCGTATGGTGTCTTTTGTTCTTCAGTAGTAATATATAATCAAGATAGTCCGAATGGAGTTATTCGTCCGCAAGTTGACCTCGTGGTAGCATTGATGTGTCCATGCTGTAGGGAAATGGATGAGCCGGGTATATATCCATGACAAGGAAGCAGTCGCCACATGAACTTTTTATCGGTGTTAACATATCTGTCTTGAACCATGCGGCCTCGAGTTGCATCTGGCCAAACCCGTTGACTTCAATATCTTCGTATTGTGGAAGGCCTCATATGGAAGCTCAGGAAGTCCAACGAACTGAAGCTAGTACGCACACAATAATTTGCAGCTGATTATGTCGGCCGGTCATGCTCTCTCCGAATGAGCTTCAGTATCACACCCAGACAACAACCCAGCACCAGAACTTCGTCTCTCTTATATCATCAAATCACCACCTCACACAGCCACGAAACAAGATCTCAAGCATCGCATGCGTCATAGCCCAACCTCTACGTAAAGTACATGGATCCTAATGTCTACGTGGATATACCCAAGCCAGATCTACAGTCACAGTGGATAGAGACGGGAAGAATGCAATCGTATGACATGCCCTATCCAACGGGGGACAACCGATTAGCTAGAATTTCAATCCACCGCAGCAACTCATGGCTCGGCAAGTCCTCGTCGGCAAGCCCCAATTCGTCCCCCGGTGCCCTGCTTGCCCCTCCGAGCGATCTCCAGCCACACGATAGCAAGTGGGAGGGAGAGGGCAGAAGGACTCGGTCCCGACCGGCTTAGGGTCCACCCTTCGCTGAACCCTCGGGAATCCGTGCTGGCTCTCGGCCGGAGACTGACGATCGTCTAGCAGAGCCGGATCAGCGAGATGTTGTTGTTGACCTCGCCGTCATTGACAGGGTCCACGTCGCCATCGGAGGTCAACGGTTCGTCGTTGTCGCGCTGATCGGTTAGCTGTGAGTCGTGGACGCAGATAGCCAGCACCATAGACGTGAGAAAAGTGGCCTCACCTTTTCTTTCTGGTCGCCGGAGTTTGCGTTAATGCTGTTCGATGGACCATAGGTGGGGTTTCCTTACACACTGGCCGGGTCAGTTGGATCTTCATGTGGTGGGGGATACGTACAAACTATGTTGAGGGGATATGCACTCAGCATTAGCCATTCCTTGTCAGTATGACTTGGGACTTACGCTCTGCTGTTTGTAAGCGCGGATCTCATTCAAGCTCTCAACATTGGTTTGAACTTACCAGCTGATGATCAGGAGAGGCTTAGAGTTAGCATTTGCCAATGCCACAAAGTATGCGATTAGGGCACTCACAAGCTGCTTAATGTTAGTATATACCAATGCGTTGTGGGAAGAGACTTACGCTCTACATTGTCATGATAAAGTAAGATTTGGATAATCAGCTGTTTGGTAGGACATGGATACTCACAACCTATGCATAATTAGCGAGTGAGATGACACTGTGGGAAGTCGACTTACGTTCTATTTTGCGTATCAGTTTCGATACTCTATCAGCCACTTAAGTGAAGAGATTGAGGAGACTCACATTCTGGGTACGTTAGCTTGGCATGGTTCTAGAATGGGGGGGGGGGGGGGGGCAAACTCACGTTCTGATGACAGGGAAAGATCCACGTCAGTGGAGGTCAACCATCATCGGGAAAGAGGATACATACCACCTGCTCGTGTCAGTCATGTCAAAGAGCAAGAACGGATTGAACTTACAGTCTACAAGCCAGCAAGTACCAAGCTCTCAGCAGCAGGATCTTAGGTCAAGTCGAGACAAGAGTACTCACGCCCTGTACAGATTAGCAACCTCAAAGATTATCGAGAGCAACCAAAGAGCATACATTCTGATCCCGAGTTAGTTTCGAAGCATTGGTACAGTAGCAACAAGGGAGACTCACATTCTAATCCAGCAATCAGTCTTACACTGCACAGTCAACAAAGCTATACAAGATCAAGAACAACATACAACCTAAGCAACCATTTAGCATCAACATTTCCCAAACCGGGAGGTGAACTTACAGGCTTGAGACGGGCAAATCACACAACCGTCAGCACGCGCAATAGGATAATGTTACCACATCAGTGGAACCAGATACATACATCCTGGACGTCTTGTCAGCCCCTCCAACCTCCCGAGACACACCGAACCATGCACCAGGGTTGACTTACCACTTCACCATTCTATGCAGTAATGATGAGCAAAGAGTTAGTTTGAGCAGACCCATCCGGGTTCCAGGTTGACGCAGCCCAGCGATCCTTACCTCTGTCAATTCTCTTCGGACAATGAGCGGATGCGTCGGAAGCATAGGGGCAGCCATGCAGCCGACGAGGAGGGCAGCGGACCACAGTGCGAAGCGCATAATGATGGGTAATGAAGCAAGGATGATGGATAAGTGAAACCAGAAGGAAAGAGTGTATCAGTGGGAATGGAGCTCAAGAGCCAGTTGAAGTGTTCGAGTCAACAAATTAGAAAGACAGGGTGTGGAAAAAGAGGGGCAGGTGATGAGGCAAAGAGAAAGAGAAAATGGAAGAGAGAGATCGAGAGAAAGAAAGGTCAGAGGAAGGGAGAAGCAGGTGGTGACGGTGACGGTGACGGTAGGCGAACCGCCAGACAAGGGAAAGTAAAGCCAAGAAAGACTGACATGGGGCAGCTTTGGTCAATTCCTCTCCTGGATACTCTAGAGTGCGAGTCAAACGAACCGGTTTGCCGGTGCTCTTTCCCGGGCTCCACCTTTTAGTCTTCCAGTACCGACGATCAGCGGATTGATCGACAGGACCCAGCGGCATAAATCAGGATCGAGATGCGGGAACACGGATGATAATGATGCTCAGGCATTCTCCTCGAGTTCCACCCTCGTTCCATGGCCAGTCAGGGTCCTTGACATTGGCAGTCTTTGCTGTTTACCACTTAGGGCAAGACGCGGGCAGAGCCCTGACATCACCGGCGGGGCTCCACCACAAGGTTGTTTCATCGCGAGATCTCCTATCCACGAACCAATTACTTATTGTGTCGAGTGATGGACTGCGAGAATCTCTACCATCCGTAACTGCGAAAATTGTGTAGCAGGTTGAATAGTCCATTGCGGTCGCATTCAATCAACATTCAATCTCCCATCCGCAGTCCAGCCGCAAGAGATGCTATCATCTAGCCGCGAGTCAGTCGTCTCCACACTGGCCATACAGCCTATCCACCGGTTCGACGATCGATGGATCTCGGCCTCGAGGTGATCTTCCCCAGATACAGTAGGTGGGACCGATCTGATCAGGGTCAACGCAACCATGTTTCCTGAATCCTGATTGAAACAGGGTTCCAGCGGAGGACCCGCGAAAGAGCTGTTCAAGTTTGATGACTTGAAAAGTTTACTTGACATAGAAATACTACCAAATTCAGGATGTAGCATATCAATATTAAGTTCGACCGCAGGGAGGCAGCATACGGCGGAAAACAGTGGACAAGGACCAGTACAGCATCAGGCATATAGATGCAGCGTGCCATATTTCCCTCGTTATAGATATCAACTCCAGACGAAGAAACTCTAAATTCTTCGTCGTTTTCCATGCCGGAGATATGTTTTCTTTTTCCCGTTTCCGTTTTCTTTCTTTTACTTATTCTGATGCTGATTCCTCTCAGATTGCCGCCGATCCTCGCAGGCCAAAAGCGGGTCGGCAAAAATCGATCGGGTATCGATCGGTTCATCCCCAAGAAACCACGATTATATATCCATGATCTATAAAACACAAACTTATCTATTTACATACACCCCAAACAACAGAAGACGCACCAGCCTAGAATATACACAACGAACACGTAGACATCCCCCAACAGAACTACACCCACTGCGAGACCCGCAGCCAAACCTCCCGCCCATGCCTGGCCACCAAATATGCCACCGCAACCCCGACCCCGTAGCACGTCATCTTCTGCAAGAACCTCGCAAAAGCACTGCGTACCACCGCCGCCGACTTCTTCTGAAAGATCGCCTTCTCGTTCGCGCGCGGGAACGGCGTGGCGGGGACATCCTTCCCCAAAAAGCCACACAGGGGCTCCCAGCCCTCGGCGGGGTTCCACTCGAGCAGACGATCGCGCGGCACGACGCTTCGGACGCGATCGTAATGCTCGCGAAACGCCTGCTTGCCATTGCGGGCGAAGTCGCCGGCGAACATCGCGTCAAAACCCAGGCGGCACATGCGGTTGCCCGCCCCAAACTTCTCGGGGTCGAGCCACCCCAGCAGCGTCGCGAGGGGGCTGTAGGTCTGCGCCATGATGGTCTGCTGCATCGAGGCGTACCAGGCGTCGACGTCGCGTAGGGTCAGCACCACCTTCGCATCCGGGTAGGCGGCCACCAGCTCCTCCACGAAGACGGCGGCGGGGAAATCCGTGACGGCCTCGACGTGGCCCAGGAGCTGGTCCCAGTCGGCGCGCGTGAAGGGGCGGTCGCCGTGGTACTTGCCGCGGAAGGCTTCGGTCCACAGCACCGCGTCCTTGGGGTTCTGCATGATCGAGGTCATGTGGTAGGTCTCGTAGCCGAGTTCCTGGAGGGCGAGCCATGTTGCTTTGGGGGGTTGTTAGTGTTGGTCGAGAGGGGATAGTGTCGCATCGCACGGGAATGCGAAAGCAACCGTGCAATTGCGCTGGAGGCTGTGGCACACTTACACAGGGTTCCCGTGCGGCAGAGGCCCAGAACAAGGACCTGCATCGGCTTTACACGATGGCAGGTCCGTCGATCGATGTTGGTCTGCACCAGCACGCTTTCAGTATCCTTCATGATGACGGAAGTACAAGACAACAGTAAGAACAATAACCAAAGGAGTGACAATGATAAAACAACCGCGATAACACCTGTCACCGTCGATGAGTGCCAGGGTCGCACTACTTATTCTGACTGTCTATACGGATCATCTCTACAGACTCCATTTCTACGCTTGGCAGCTTCCCAAACCACACTGCACAGGAGATCATAATCTTGGATACCTCGCAAAACCCAGGATAGAGACCCTCAGCGCAGAGTAGGATCCGAACACTGCCGGAGAAGAAAAATTCGTGTCGAGACACTAAATATCCGAGTAGAATGTATCGAGTACCGGTGGTTGATTTGATATGAGGACTGGAAGGGAGTGCAGCGCAGGGTCCAGGAGATTGTGGGTGCTATGCCGATCGTCGCCTGAGGATACGTATATGTACAGGATATCCACGAGGTCCAGAAATAGCAGAACTGCGATTGACGATGAAGAGTTTGGCGGAAGGGTTCGGAAGGGGAATTTAACCATGAGAAACAAAAAAAAAGAAAGAGTGGAGCTTCCTTGCCGCAGCGGGTGAAGAATATCAATTTCCCGATCGGGGAAAAGCAGCCTGTCCCGAGCCCACGGTACTTCCCGATCTATGCCCGAGACTCTTCCATGGTGTCGGTCTGTTTCTTTATCAACACAAACATGAAGACAGAACAAAGTGCAGTGAAGAAAGGCCTCCAATCCCAAGCATGCACCATCATAGAAGCATTCTGACAGCACATAATGAACGTTGCAACCAGAGACGAGACATCCGTCAATGCAGTCACCTAGATTCTGAATGAGTGCCGAAGACTCGGCATATCGCTAGCGTAGACGGAGTACTCAAACAGTAATCTATGCGACCCTGTTGGAAGATGAGCAGAAGTCCAAGCGTCTCCCCTGCCAGGGCATTTAGCCCATGACGTAGACTACGCCAAGGCCACGATGAGATCCACTGTGGGTCGATGAAGAAGATGAAGAAGATGAAGAAGACGAGGGAACTCTATCTAATCGCTTACCGTCACTGTCACGGTTACCGTCACCGTCATGACCGTATCGAAACACAAGCTGCCAGCTGCCATACTAGCCCTTACAGCCAGTGCAGCCCTGAACACGTCTTGCCACTTCATCCACTTCATCCACACTCTCACACACATACTCATACCCATATACCAATGCTACAGCGGAGACAGAAGATCAGAGTCAGCCCCAGCTCAGAGTTACCCGCGGTAATGAATGGGACCCAGGGTTGATGCTCAGGTACAGCAGCACACTCAGCTCCATACTGTGTGTCCACACCCGGAAGCATAGCCGGATCTGGAAGAGAAAGAAAGTGTCTGTCTTATCAGTCAGTCTGTGAGTGATCTACTGATTGCAAATCATCAATCACAAGAAACATTTGTCAATCTGGAGCTGCGAAGTCTGAAGCTCATTCTGTTCTCCCTAAATTTCTCTCGGTCACAATTGCTCGCTCGAACTTACCTCCCTGCATAATCCCATCAACCTCTGGCGCTTCAATTACCGCCCATTTACACCACCTCTAGCTATATGTAATCAGCAAGCGCGACTTGCCTAATACCCCTCATTCTTCCTTCCACTTGATGCGCGCAGTCATGTTGCAGATCGTGCCTGGTGCCTTCGACGCAGCACTCTGCCATTTCCCGACCGAGAATCTCCAGGGCAATGCGCCGGGGTTCAAGTCCATCTCCGTGCGCGCGGGCGCATCCTCCACCGAGGCCGTGTTAGAGGCTTGGACGGTCGTACTACGATATTACACGGGGAGCGATGTCCTCTCCTTTGGGTTGGCCGACAGCACGGTGGCCGATGCCTCGTGGTTTGCGGTGTGCCACGGTGAGATCCCTGGCGACACTGCTCTGGCGCAGCTTCAGCCGTCGGTTCAACAGCCGGCGCAGGATGTACCGACCGTCCAGAGTTTCAAGGACTGGGCGGCCATAAGCAGATCATTCAATACCCTTGTCTGGAAGTCGACGCAGACTGAGGAACCACATCTTGCCGAAGTCGATCCCTCTCATGTAAGTAAACCCATTCCTCCAATCATCACTCGATCTTCCCTGCTGACTGGTCAGTTTCCCCTTATACTCTCAGTCGCCGATGCGACAGAAGAGCTTCAAGTGACCCTTCATTATGCCGCGCAGGCCATCGGCGACAGCATCGCAGCTGCAGTTGCGGAAGCGGTTGCGAAAGCGACAGCGGCGATCCGCGACGCACCCCATACCATAATCGGAGAGGTGGATCTTCTTGGGCCGTCCTCGTGGACGCGATTCCAGGAGCTGAATGCGACGGTGTCTCCGACCATCGATGCTTGTCTGCATGAACAGATCGACGAAGCGGCGAAGCATTGCCCGGATCGCACGGCGCTGGAATGCTGGGATGGATCCCTATCGTACTCGGAACTGGTAGACTACACTGCGCGACTGGGCAACTTCCTCATCTCCCAGAACGTCGGACCAGAGGTGTTCGTGCCCGTCTGCTTCGACAAGTCCCTCTGGGCCGTAGTCTCCATGTTGGGAGTTCTGAAGGCCGGCGGCGCATTCGTCTGCATCGACCCCGCCCAGCCGATAGACCGTCTGAGGACAATCATAAGCGAAGTAGAAGCCAACCTGGTGCTTACGGCGCCGGGCTATGTGGACATGGTGGCGCCGAATGTGTCGCGAATCATCGCCGTGGACGCAGACTTCATCCGAAACCTACCCCCCTGCCCCGACCTCCCTAAGCGCGCCAGTCCGCGCGATGCAGCCTTCGCAATCTTCACCTCCGGTAGTACCGGAAAGCCCAAGGGGATCGTGCACGAGCACCGCGCGGTATGCTCTAGTGTCAGCGCACACAGTGGACCGCTAAACATCAACAGCGACACCCGCACATTCCAATTCGCAGCCTATACGTTCATCGTCAATACCTTCGAGCTGTTCACCCCGCTGGTTAAAGGTGGCTGTGTCTGTGTGCCCTCCAAGGAGGACCGGTTAGGTCGAACAACGGCCGCGATGCGTGAACTCCGAGCCAACTGGTTCTGCACGACCCCTTCCTTCCTGCGATCCATCAAGCCAGAAGACGTTCCGGATATCAAGACGTTACTGCTGGCCGGCGAGCCAGTCCAACAGGATAACCTCGACACATGGCGCAGTCGGGTGCGGATGCTGAACATGTACGGGGCAAGCGAAGCGTCCGTCTGCGTGACAGGAGATCTTTCGGGATCCGTCGAGCGCTCAACGATCGGCCGGGGCACAGGCGTCGCTGCTTGGGTCGCCGACATCAACAATCACGATCGGCTGGCTCCGCTCGGTGCAACCGGTGAACTGGTGGTCGAAGGTCCCGTGCTAGCACGAGAGTACATCCATCAGCCGGAGAAGACGGCTTCTGTCTTCATTTCGAACACTCCATGGCTGAAGGATATTCGGGGCGCAGCGTCATCCGCTCGGGCTTACAAGACTGGTGATTTGGTGCGACTGGGAAGCAATGGCCTGATCAACTTGGTCGGACGCAAAGATATGCAGGTGAAATTGCGCGGCCAGCGTATTGAATTGGAGGAGGTGGAATTCCACTTGCGCCAGGAGTTGCCCCGCGGGACAGAGGCAGCAGTAGGCCTTGTCAAGCCGGTCGACCAGCAGGACCGACCCATGCTGGCGGCTTTCGTGGCACTCAGGAAGGGATTCGACGATAACTTCCGAACTCCCGACCCGGCATCAGCGGAGGATCTCGAGGCGCTGACCCAGGGTTGGAAGAGCAAAGTCTCTGCTGCTGTTCCTGCGTATATGGTTCCTTCGACAATGGTCAAGCTGAACCATATGCCACTGTCCCCATCCGGCAAGACCAACCGCAAGGCGATCAGTGATTTCGCCTCACAGTTGACTGTTGCTCAGCTGACGGGTGCCACCAAGAAGAATCACCGGGAGCCTGCCACGGAGATTGGCTTTGTGCTTCGCACAATCTGGGCTGAAGTCTTGCAGGTTGAGGAGGAATCAATTTCAGCAGAGGATGACTTTCTGCAGCTGGGTGGCAACTCCATCGATGCCATGAAACTCGTGAACCTTTGCGGATGTGAAAATATTGGGTTGAGTGTGGCAGATGTCTTCACCCATCCGACTCTGGACGATATGGCAGAAGCTTCCATTCTGCTCGACAGCATCCAGCCATTTGAAGATGTGCCATTCTCCTTGCTTGACACCAGCGAGAATCTCAACAGCGTGCTCGACGCTGCAGCCGAGCAGTGCCGCGTCGACAAGTCAGCTATCGAGGACCTCTACCCTTGCACCGCGATGCAGGAAGGTCTGATGGCGCTCTCGGATAGTCGCAACGGAGTGTACATGGCGCAGCACACTCTTGCTCTCGGTCCGAACATTGACCTGGAACGATTCAAGCAAGCATGCCAGGAAGTAGTCACCGCACACCCCATCCTGCGGACGCGCATCATCTACCGCCAGCAGTCGGTATCGCTACAGGCTGTGATCCAGGGGAATATTGACTGGCGTACTGGCGAAAGCCTCGAGGAGTACTTGGCAAATGACAAAAAGCAGCCTATGGGGGCAGGAGATGCTTTAACCCGCTACGGGCTTGCTCCTGGGGAGCACGGATGGATCTTCGTATGGACCGCTCACCACGCTGTCTACGACGCCTGGACACTAGATCTTGTCTTTGAACGTATTGACAAGGCATACAAGGGTCAGCAGCCGGCTCGAGATGTGACCTTCAAGGCATTCATGGACCATGTGGTCCAGACTGACGCCAAGGCGTCCAACGACTTCTGGCAACGATATCTCGCTGGCGCGATGCGGAACGAATTCCCGTGCACTGTCTCTACCGCAAAGCAACCGGTGTCGGACACCACTTCGATCTACGAGATGACTCTTCCTCGCACGGACAACCTGCCGGGAATTACGATGGCGTCGATGATTCGTGCAGCCTGGGGGATTCTGATCGGGTCCCATTCCGAATCTGAGGATGTGATGTTCGGAAACATTGTTTCCGGTCGAAATGCTCCTGTGCCGGACATCGATCGTCTGGTCGGTCCGGGGATTGCCGCCGTCCCGGTGCGCGTTAAGGTTCCCGGCGATGCTAGCACTACGGTCAAAGAGTTCGTTGGCAACTTGCAGGCTGAGGCCGCGAAGATGATTGCCTTTGAGCAACTGGGACTGCAGAACATCGGTCGGTTGAGCACAGAGGCAGCCAGTGCTTGTGACTTCCAAACGCTGCTGGTTGTCCAGCCCGCCAAGGACAAGCCGGCTACCGTCGAGGAGCCGGACTTGACAGCTGTGTCGGACGCTGACGCCAATTTCGGAACATACGCCCTCACTTTGGAATGCACCCTGCAGACCCAGGGAGTGAAGTGTGCCGCTCACTTCGACTCCAGTCTCATCGCAGCTGACTACGTCCAGCGGATCCTTGCTCAGCTGGAACACCTCCTTCAGCAGTTCTGCACGTCAAATGCAGACACCAAGTTGGGCGATCTCACCTTCATCAGTGCTAAGGACGAAGAGAGCATCCGTCAGTGGAATCAAGACATTCCGGCTCCGGTCCATAAGACCATTCATCAGTTGATCGAAGAGCGTATCGCCGAGCAACCTAGCAAAGAAGCTGTCTGCTCGTGGGATGGTTCCTTCTCCTATGCGGACTTGGACAACCACTCTGCCCGCTTGGCACATCGCCTTGCTGAGCTCAACGTCCAGCCTGAAGACTTTGTGCCTTGCTGCTTCGAGAAGAGCCGGTGGCCCGTCGCTGCCATGCTGGGTGTCATGCGTGCTGGTGGTGCTTTCTTGAACATTGATCCGTCACAGCCTAAAAGTCGCATCAAGCTGATGATCACGAAACTCAAGTCGAAGACAATTGTATGCTCGCCCGAGCAACACGAGTTGTGTCTATCTCTGGGCCCCGAATACAATGTAGTGGTTTTGTCTGCAGACACACCTGAAGAGCCTGCCATCAGTGGTCTTCCTGTGACGAATGTCACTCCTCAGAACTCAGCCTATGTGATTTTCACATCTGGAAGTACGGGAGAGCCTAAGGGCACGGTGATCCAACACGGTGCATACGCCTCCGCATCCACAACCCATGCATCGACGATGTTGATGGATGACAAGACTCGCGCGCTGCAATTTGCCTCCTTCACTTTTGACGCTAGCTTGGTCGAGATCCTCACAACGTTAGTTGTCGGCGGTTGTGTGTGCGTGGCGTCGGAGGAGCAGCGCAAGCGCGATGTTACTGAGGCAATCCGAGAGACCAAGTGCAACTGGGCCGCTCTGACCCCATCTTTTGTGAACCTCATCAACCCGGATGATGTTCCGTCTCTGAAGACACTGATCCTGGCTGGTGAAGCGATGTCTCAATCACACATTGAGACCTGGGCCCATCGACTTCGACTGGTGAACGCCTATGGCCCCAGTGAATGCTGTGTCTGCAGCACGAGTAACTTTGAGATCACCAGCCACTCAAGCCCAAGGAACATTGGGCGGGCATGCTCTGGTGCCACCTGGGTCGTCATGCCAAACAATCACCACAGACTGGTGCCAGTCGGAAGCGTTGGAGAGCTCGTTATGGAAGGCTGGAACGTGGGTCGGGGATATCTCGCAGAGCCAGCCAAGACACAAGCTGCCTTCGTCGAAAATCCGAGGTGGCTCAATAAGCAAGATACTACACGGCCTCCGGTGGTGTACAAGACTGGTGATTTGGTACGCTACAATCCCGACGGTACACTGAGCTTCCAGCGCCGCAAGGACACCCAAGTCAAGCTGCGGGGCCAGCGGATTGAATTGGGCGAAATCGAGTATCGCATCAAGCAAAGCCTACCCAACAAGCCGGACGCCATCGTTGACATCCTCTCTCCTAAGGATGCTTCCAGCCAGCCTCGCTTGGTGGCATTCCTTCCCGTGCCCGTTGAAGAAGTTTCCTCTGCTACCACCATTATTCCCCCACCGAGCGACCGCCATGTGACAGCAGTGTCTGGACTCGAGGACCGGCTGGCCGACTTCCTGCCAATGCACATGATTCCGAGTGCTTACCTTCCAGTGAACTACATTCCCAAACTGCCCTCTGGCAAGGCAGACCGCAAGACATTGATTCGGTGTGGTAGCGATATGACTCAAAGACAAATGGCCGAGTACACGGGGGCAACCGAAGAGGCGCGACCCCCGACTACGGAGATGCAGCTTGCGTTGCAGCAACTCTGGGCCGAGGTTCTCAAGACATCGGCCGCGCAGATCAGCCTCAATGACAATTTCCTCCGGCTGGGAGGGGATTCGATCACGGCCATGCGACTAGCATCCGCGGCTCGTGCTCAAAGCATTCCTCTCTCAACTGCCACCGTCTTCCAGCACCCGACTCTGGAGGCAATGAGTGCCGTTGCAGAAACCTTGTCGCATCAACAGCGACCTCAGACATTCGAACCTTTCTCGACGCTGAAGTCCTTCACCAAGGACCAGCTGTTGAGCGAGATCGTGCTGCCACAAGTTGACTTCCCTGCCTTTAACATCGAGGACGTGCTTGAGGTCACCGACTTCCAATCGCTTGCCATTGGCGGTGGCCTCAACAAGACCCGCGGTTGGAGCAATTACCTGGTGTTCGATTTTACCGGGCCGATTGACCTACGACGCCTGCAGACGACCTGCGAGGAGCTGCTGAAGCACCACGCGATCCTTCGCACGGTTTTTGTGAAGACCAGCTCGCAACTGCTCCAAGTGGTGCTGCAATCAGTAAGTCCCGAGTACACGTTCCATATCCAGGATGATCAAGACCCATCCGAGACACTTGTTCGTGAAGATCTTGCGCGGCCGCCACGTCTAGGCGAACCCATTGTTCGATTCATGGTGATTAAGAACGGGGCGATCCGACACCGTCTGATCATGCGGATCTCTCACGGGCAATACGACGGCTCTTCCATGCCGCTCTTGATGCAAGACCTCCGCAGCGCCTACAGAGGTGAGTCTCTTGCTAAGCGACCCCAATTCGCCGATTTCGTGCGCATGCAGTTACTCGCCAATGAGGGCGCCGAGGCCTTCTATCGACAGATGCTGGCGGGATCCGTGATGACCGCGGTGGTCGAACACACCAGGCCGTCCATCACCAACGTGCTCAATACGATGATCGTGGACATGGTCCCCTTGGTCGCATACAAAGATTATGGCATCACCGCCGCTACGGTGATCAAAGCAGCGTGGGCGATGGTGCTGGGAGAGCTGGCCGCCACATCGGACGTGGTCTATGGCCACATGGTGTCGGGTCGCAACCTCGCCCTGGACAACGTCGAGTCCGTCATGGGACCGTGCCTGAACATTGTGCCGGTCCGTGCGGACATGAAGACTGTGCGCACGGTCCTCGAGCTGCTGCAGATGATCCAGCAACAACAGACCAACACGATTCCACACGAGTCCCTCGGTTTCCAGCACATTATTGACCAGTGTACCGATTGGCCTGCCGCGACGCGATTCAGTTCGGTCTTCCAGTACCAAGAGTTCGGGGCGGAAGAGGATCCCACGCAGCCGGTCTCGATGGAAGGAACCTTGAAATGTGCCCCGGGATTCATCTGCCCAGCCCCTGATGCTTGTGATTTGTCAATTCTGGCCACCCCGGTGGGCTCGCAGGTGCGGCTCGAGATGATCTTCTCGACTCACGCCATGTCGCAGTCGTTCGCGGAGGAGACGTTGAAGAAGCTGTGCGCCAAGGTGGAGGCGATCGCGCGCCAAGATGTCAACACCCCGCTGCCCTCGGAGGCACAGCTGGCGTCGCGACAGGCTGTCATCCCGTTACCTGAGCCGGGAAAGAATATGGCGAATGGGCTCGTCAACGGAATTGTGAAGCAGATGGTATATGGAATCAATGCGATGGGTGAGATGAGCGGACTGAATGGGGTCATGGAAGGGGAAAGTGAGGCAGAAGGAGGAGAAGGAAGAGGAAGAGAAGGAGGAGCGGCAGATCACGAGATCAACCTGTTGGCCTCGGTGCCTATAAGCTAAGGCATCAATTACCAGCCACCGTCTTTCAAAATGTGTATAGTATCAAATCACTCTTTTTTTCAGAACAATGATCCACCACATAAACATCTATACATCAGACATTCAGCCGAAAACTGCCCTTTGAGAGACCCCCCTTGAGCCCGTGTAGCCAGCGTTTCAAGGCAGCCATCGACGTAGTACAGTACAATACACCAACCAACCCTTGCGAATCCATCAAGCCATACACAGCAAATGCAACCCTTCTCCATGATTCCACGAGGTCACATCGCCACCAAACTCACCCTTCAGAGCCACAGTGTCCTACCTACAAGTTACTTACGCGTATGAGCATCCTCTCTCCTACCCACACCGCCACAGCAAGCCTTCTCGCCCCAACAATGCCAATGCAACACCACCTAACACCCCTTGCATTCCTTCACCCACAACGAAATCGGCTGGTACTGGGAGTCCGATCCCTTCCCCAGATGGTAGATCTCCCTGATCTGGCCCGAGTTGGGATCCACCCCGAAAGCGCTGCTCTTCCCGTTGACCGTCAGGTAATTCTGATTGTCGACCCCAAATCCCGCCACGACGGCACCGCTGGGGGCATCGGCGTCGGGGCTCGTCAGCGTCACGGGCGTCTCCGTACTCCCCATGACGTAGAGATGTTGTACGCCGGCGGAGGAGCGGTGTTGCGCTGCGCCGGTGATTTTGCTGTTGTTGTTGCCTCCTTTCACTGTTCCTCAATCCGCATGGTTAGTAGTTGGAACGGATGAGGGTTATATTGGGTGGGTGGAGCTTACAGATCAGGACGGGATAGTTGTCAATGTCTCCGGTGCCGATAAAGGCATGGGCTAGAGCGATGTCAGATAAAGAACAAGACTCTCGGATGCTGGAAAATGGGAGGGGAAGGAGGCATACTTCCGTCGGTGACCACCGTCCAGCCTCCATCTGCGACAAGAGTATACGCAGAGGGGAAGGGAAGAGCTGCGGCGCTGGCTGCGAGTGCGGACACGACAGCTGCGATGGAATATTTCATTGTGATGTTGATGAGGGCTCCAGCTTAGCAAGAGGTGAAGGCGAATGCAATCGACTAGGAAAGATGGACGGTTTTATAATCGGGTGGCCAATGCTTGTGGCAGTCTCTTCTGCGTCAGTCTGCATCATGATGTTATTCATAGTCTCGGCAGGTGCGAGAGTGCCTCTGTCTTACCTACCTGAGAGCAGCTGCAGGGATTGTCTCAAGGACCGGCCTCCAAGGTTGTTCCAGATGAGGCTACGTTGGACGAACGAATCTTTGTCTTGCCGTTGGAATTGACATTTGCTCACCCTTTACTTTCATAGATCCAAGAGATCGGCTTTTATATCTTAGATTTGGTTCGTGTCTCCCGGTCTGAAGATTTCCGCTTCGTGCTGATCAAAGTCGAGAAGGGCTGATATCTGGAGTACTGTGCAACCCCCTTGAGCCACGGTATGGAGCGAGCGACGATCCCTGTGGCGTTGAAGACCGGCTGTCGATCTTCTGACTGAGATTTCGGGCGACCAAAGCATTGGACCACCACCCTCCATACGGTTCTCTCGGTTACAGACACCTCTAAGGTTTCAGAGAGAGTTTGGTACACAATTCTTTTCGTCATGAGTTGCAGTCTCCGAGAATGCGGCCACGACTCATAGTCCTTTCATGTGTTCCAACATAGAGAAGACTGCACAGACTGAAAGGTGCAGACTGTTAGTTGTGTGGCTGCTGTGACTATCGCCTGTGACGGAAGCTAGAAGTATCACATGCGAATATTTCTATTATGTGAGATAAACCATGACTTACTACTCAGTCTATTTTTCAGCATGGATGCATACGTGAAGGCCCAGAGGCATGCACAAACCGTTGTGCACCATTATGAAGATGCTGAGTCATCTATACCAGCAACTGTCAACCCCCGCCCCATGAGCCTCGCGGTGGTATTAGCCTACTTGCCTTACTACAAACAAGGATAAGTAGTTTCCATTAAGTTTTAGCATTAGGAATATCATCTTTAGTCTTCTATGAGATATTCCAAACACCTACAGTCACCGCCGGTACTTCATCACTCACACGTTCAGAGGGAGCATCAAGCCTGATTATGAATTGTTTCAAGTTACTCATTTTGGTATATATGCCTTAGACAGTACCAGGTCCGCAATTCTCTCCTTCACAACGTACACGGTCGGCATGATAATGGCAGTGGAAAATAAAGCAAAGAGACTAGCATCACAGACAGACACACAAGTCCATGGTCTCATAGACTCGTAGCATCTCATTCATCAATCAGAAGAAGTGCTACAGTACTACAGGAGTGATAGCCCGTGGTGGCCACATGGCGAAGATACCTTTTCTTTCTTATAGACTCAAGATTGTCTAGAAAGACATTAGGTTTAGCAGGACGAAGTTCAAATTGGCGAGAGTTAATCAAGGTACAGTGACAATTTCTAGATTTCTTGACCAGGTGCAAACCTGCTGGCTATATATCCCACCAGACAAATGTCATCATTGGGGAACGAATTGGCTTTCTACACTAGTTAGAGAGAGAGAGAGTGAGAGATCACCGCATAGCTTCGATGATATATACAGATGATTCACAAATGACCTAGAGGATGGTTTCAGGGCTTATCAGTGGCAATAAAGTGCAATATGACATCCAGGTACTTCCACGTCCCCCCGCACTCACGAAGGGCGCCTTCCCGCATCGGGAGCCCGCTGCAAAATGGTTTTGCGGGTAACTTATAAAGCTCACCCACTTCCCCCGGCAGCCACTCCCCCTTCGCCGTCTGGACTGTTTCTTCCCATGCATACCTCGGACGCACAATGTCATACCCCGAGTTCCACGAACGCCACAGGGCCTTCGCATTCCACGACACTGACGGCTCCCCAGTATATGAGGATGGGTGGGGAGGGCTCTGCGGCCGCATCGTGGCGCGAAACGACCTCGCGGCTCTCCGACTCTATCACGCATCGCCCAACACGCGGGTATTCTGGGAGGGATACGAGGCCCCCTACTGGCACCCCTTCTTTGTGGCGGCCGATTCCGGCAGCTGGGAGGCTCTTCGCGCCCTCATCGAGATCTACTTGACAGATCCAACGTATAATAACCCCGAGCAACCGCCGCTGGACCAATATCTGACGCAGCTGGATTTCTCGCCCATCAACGAGGCGTGTGCTGCCGCGAACCGGGAGATGTTGCTCTGGCTTCTGCAGCACGATCCCCCGTTGGCGACGCTGCAGGATCGGGACGCCCGCGGCCACACGCCGCTGTTCAGCGCTGCCAGCGGGCTTAGGCGGGGGGTGGGCTTTGCGGAGCATGAGGAGTTCATTCACTTTCTACTAGACCAGGGGTCTTCGGTTCGGGGGTCGGATGTTTTCCATGCTGGACAGGAGGACGAGGAACAGAGACGCGATGACGATGACGGCAATGCTAGTGAGCCATCGCAGCCCGCGAAAAAGCTGCAAGAGACGATGCTCGGAGCCGCAATACCGCATGCTAGCTACCAGTTGACATCGCGGCTGATTGCAGAAGACGCAGACGTGCATGCCCGGCAGAGTTGGTGTGATCCTACCCTGTGGATGACTGATGAGGGTGTCATTGGACGCAGCAGAGAAGTCACCGCCTTACATATCGCCAGCGTGTACAGAAATCTCGAGGGGATTCGTGCGCTGGTGGACCATCGCGGCGAGGGGGTGAGTGTGGCGGAGATGATTTCCCGCCAGGACGATCAGGGCCGGATTCCCCTCCACTGGGCTTTGATGGGCACGCCGGACGACAAGCCTCGAAAAGAGAACAAGGATGATGACACAGATGATGAAATGGCGCAGGAAGAGAAGATACCCTCCGAACGGTTGGTCGAGACCGTCAAATACCTTCTAGCAGTAGACCCTGAGACAATCAACGCCCGAGACCGGCTGGGGGCCACGGCGTTTCATTATGCGGTGAGATCCCGCCACGCGGGACCGGTGAGCGTTCTGGCGGTGGTGGAGATGTTGCTGGATGCTGGACCGCTAGCGGCGACTTTGAACGCTGTCTGCAACGACGAACGCGAGGGAGACACTTCTGAGCCTACAATTCTACAGGATGCAGTAGATGGCCATGGTATGCGACTCGGGAAAATCAAGGATGCGCGGTTCACGCAGTTGATTGATATCTTGCTGGCCCACGGGGCTGATGCTCGATTGTGTCTGCATCGCCTGTGTGCCCACGTTTGGGATGAGCACATTCCACTGGCAATGTTTGAGCGTCTACTGCAATCTTCGCCAGACATAAACGCGACGGATGCTGATGGCTGTACGGCGATGCATTATCTCGTTAGAAACATGGATCAGGTCGAGGCAGCAAGGTATCTGATCAGTTGTGGAGCAGAGGTGGACGTGGCCGACCAGCAGGGGAATACACCTCTCCATCAGGTGATGAAAGGGACACTCATCCGCAAGCTCGACGAACGTGGATGGCCTGACCCCTCGCAGCCCAAGGATGCTCCGGTCCGAGCACGAAAGCAATGGATCGAAATGCTGGTGGAGGCAGGAGGCTCGATGGATCGACCCAATGCTTATGGAAAGGCCCCTGAAAGGTTGCTGGAGGAGCTCACAGAGAGGTTAGAGCAAATGCGGATGGCCGAGGCTACCCAAATTGGTCGAGGACGTGGACGCGGAGTAAAAGAAGGGGGCAACAGATGAATGAACTGGAATCTGTGGATAGACACAAAAGTATATTAAGGCGAGGGCCTGGGCTAGTGAGCCCAGACCGACAGGGAAATAGCTCAATAACTTAGACTCAGTTGCATCTAAGGTAATCGACATCAGCAGCCTCCCCAGGCTGTGCACTCATTTTGACACAGGGCCGCGGTCTTGGCTTGGCCAGCACCTGGCATGGGCGGAAATGCGACTGATCCTCGCAAGGTTACTGACTAGCTTTGACTTCCAGGCAGTAAATAGGAGAGAGTTGCAATGGGAGGGATTGCGCACGTTCTTGTTGGTCGAGAAGCTACCGCTGGAGGTGCGAGTGCGTCTGGCCCCGGATCAACAGTCTTTACTTGTAACTGTGCTGTTCAGCCACCATGTGGAGACCTGGTCTATCCAATTCCCTGATCATGCCTCGAAACAGCTCGCTTAGTGCCTGTAGTTTAATGTCCGATCATTGTAAGTGGCTCCTGCCGCCAGCCAAACCGGGGAGCCCACAGGATACGCACTAGATTAAGGCCAGTGGGCTTGAGGGAAGCACCCTAGAATCTCACTCTTGCGCTAGCACGCCAGATTAGACGAGCATAGTGAGCTGGCCAAGGAAGTTCGGAACCCAGCTCTGGCTGCAATGAATTCCATCACTTTTTAAGAACTTCCCACCCTTACATCCTAAGCCCTTACTGCCAACTTCAGCTCATCATCTGATAATGGGTGCTCAATTTCCGTAATCCTTCCCTTCGCGCCCGTAATTCACCTTGTCCGACCCTCCCTCGCAGCAGGGGAAAGTCGTCATCGTGACCGGCGGTGCATCCGGTGCGCATGCTCTACCAGAAAGGGGCGACAGTCTACATCGCCGGCCGGTCCAAGCCGCACGCTCAGGCGGCCACCCAGGCCATTCGAGCAAGCACCACCACCACTGGCGGCCAGCTGTACTATCTCCCTCTGCATCTAGACGATGAGAATAACGGTGCGTATGTGATCCCGTGGGGTCGACTGCCTCCCGGGATGGCGCTGTACCTGGCGCGGCATTTGGCGCCGGTGGAGGAGAGCGGCACCGGGCGGGCGAGTGGGTTCTGGAAGTGGTGCGCGGAGCGGACGAGGGATCATTTGTGATCATATCTTCTGGAACCATATAGCGATATCAGAGAAAGTTTCGAGGGGATTGTATTGCAGTGCATCGATTTGGGGACCAGGGTTGTAGACGGGCGCTTGGTTAGCGTACTCACCGACTTGGTTGACCACTTTTAGTGAGGCATTTGTGATTGCTTGAAGGTGTTGATGAGGTTTAATTTTACTGGCGTCCGAATTTCCCTCAAGCGAATGCTCATCTGCAGCTTCCTACTAGGTAGTGTCTAGGTAGTGAGGTAGGGCTAAGACCGTCATGTGCTTGGACCCGTGTGACGACCAATGGTGGGAAGGAAGACCTTAACGGAGTGCAGTCTAAGAAGTAGTATCAATGGACCGGTGCTCGTCATTCGCACGTTCCCCTACATGATAAGGTAGAATGCGCAGACATTACCTCCACCGAATCCGTCACCTGGTCGAAGTCGGTAGGTCATTCTGAGTACCGAGTAACTAGTGGTGACTAATGTAAATAGCGCATGGGCGAGCCAATGGTCCGACTACGAGGCGGGGGCGAAGGGGAGGACGTTTGTTGTGGACTGTTAGTGACTGGCCCCTGATTTGAGACGATGGTCCTACTTGCTGACAATAGGGACAGGTGTGCGGGGGTGAGCTGTTTTGAATGCTTCTCGTGCTGCAACTGCTGCTGCGACTGTTGCGACTGTTGCGGGGGTGGCCCGGCCCGGGTCCGTGACTAAGGTATGGCCTTATAAGAACGTCTAACTACTTACTGTCCGCTAGTCTGAGTGTACTTCCGAATTTCAATTGATTGCATTATTTAGTAAGAGTTCTGTATTGGGGGTAGAATTGATATCAGGGTAGAATTATAAGCATGAAGAGTGACCGGGCCCAGAAGACCCAGTGGACTTGAACAGCCGAGAGCGTACTGTCGTTCCGCTGTCACTGTTCTGCAATGCTATGAGAAGAGTCGCGTGGCTGGGCACTAATCCACTACTCAAACCCGCGTCTTTCACGTCAACGCAGGGAGGAGGCTTAATTTAAGCTATTCTGGGCATCGTTCGCCAGTAAAAGATGAACCCTTGACAAAAGACAAAAGACGTCATTTATTTGAAAGAGGAAAGAAAAGACGAGTGAGCGACAGAAAGATAAAAAGTGGATAAAGAAAATGGAAAACAAGATAGCGAGGACACTTTCTTTGTGGAGTTACATGAATCGTACTAATGAGACAATTGAAACTCAGAAATAAATTACACTATGAAACTAAACATATGTTTTTGGCAAAAGGCAATCTGTGTAGCTACGCTCCAAATAAACTCGAGCAACATAGTTCATCGAGGTTGGGGTCAAGGCGGTCAACCTTGCTGTCGAGATCTACCAAAAAGGGACAACAACCGTGAATGAGGACCATAGGAAAATGAACGACCAATTTAGCGTGGTCGTGACGCAGCTCAGGAGTCGTGGAAAGGTCAATGACTTTGAACTCGAGAGTCTGTGCAGGGAATGCCTCTCAGAGTCCAGGAATCTCGAGCAGATCCTAAGCAACCTGAGAGACAACGGAAACAAGTTCAAGAAGTTCTTCGCGATTTGGTGGGCGGAGGGCAAGATCACAGACCTCAAAACCAAGCTTGAGAAGTATGAAAGCCGACTAAACTTGCTCATCAGGTAAGAGACTAGGTACACAATATGTCGCAGCTGTCGAGAGTCGATACTGATGCCTTCCGGTCACTAGCGTGAGAGTAAGCGACTCTGTCAAAACCATCAAGGAACGCACCGCAGAAATCCTGAAGTACACCCAGTTCTGCAACGGGGTTTGACTTGCAACTCGACAGCATCTCGAGTGCAGTTTCGGAATTATCGGCCGAGGTGTCTAATCTGCGCCGGAAGCTGGACGAGAGGACGACTGCCATTGAACAGAAAGTGGACGAAAATACGATTGCCATTCAAAAAGGATTCAAAGAACTGACGGCTGATGTCGCCCCTATTCGAGTGGACAGGTTTGTCCTTGAGCAGCTAGCATATGCTGGTATGGGCTCTTGGTACATGAGGGTTGACACAGCATACACCCAGACCCTGGAGTGGTTGGTTGATGAAGCCGTCATGCCTTGCAAGGAAAACCAAACTTGGTGCGAAGAGACGCGCAAAGAGTTCGTCCATTGGCTCAAAAAGGGCCAAGGAATCTTTCATATCACAGGCAAGCCTGGCTCGGGGAAATCAACCCTCATGAAATTTCTCTGCGAGTCACCGCACCCACGGAAGCATCTGGATGCGTGGGCTGGCCAAAAAAGTCTCGTGGTAGCGAGGTATTTTATTGGGAATGGGAAGCCTCCGCCAAGCGAGCAGGACGCCAACAATGAACACAACCGGCAGGGATTGATCCGTGGACTTCTCCATTCTATCCTCACTCGAGCACCTGAGTTCACCCCCGCCATATTCCCAGAGCTATCCGAAGGCAAACTCCCGCCGCTGAGCGATAACGGTTTCGAGAAAGCCGTGGAAAAACTCCAGCAGAAAAATAATATATACGACGACCACAAGCTCGTCATCTTTATCGACGGCTTGGATGAATTCAAGGGTGACCGCATTCGGCTATGCGATAACCTCATGGACTGGGCTTCTCATATGCCCGCCGACGTCAAAATCTGCGTGTCGAGCCGCGAGGAAGTGCAGTTCGAGAAGCGGCATCGATTGTCCGGCACATTCCGGCTCCAGGATGTGAATTACACGGACATTTCTAGATTCGTGCGTGGCAGATTGAATGGCCACACTTGCTACCGGAATTGGAGCGACCACGATCGGCTAGATTTAGAAACATGCATCGTAAGAAAGGCAGAGGGGGTATTCTTGTGGAGTCGGCTGATAATGGGAGAACTCGAGCGTGACATTGACGGTGACGCTAGACTGGATGACCTTAAGAGCCGGGTCAAGGAACTCCATGGAGAGTTACCGGACCTGTTCCAGCACATTATAACCTCAATCCTGAAGAGCAGATCGAGATATGCATTTGCCTTGATGAAGATGGTCCTTGTGGCGTCCCTTCCGTGGTCCTTGTCTCTCTTTTCCTTCTTGGAGAAGTACCTCGAGGATCCGAATTTCGCATATACTCTAAGACTTGATACCGAAGTTGAGGGAGAGGAGAAACTCCTCGCGCGACTCGAACGAACCAAAGCGCATATCAATCGCCGATGTCGGGGGCTTCTGGAAGTATCGCACCGTCAAGTGACCCGTAAAACAACGGTCGCGTTCGCGCATCGATCAATCCCCGAATTCCTCATACAAGAGCCCACGTTCACTCAATACCAGGCGTTTCCTGATGGGTGTGATGTACTGGATGCGTTGAGCCAGATACTGCTGGCCGACCTCACATGCCGTGCCACATACAGCAGATTGCAGCGACGCACCTTGAAACAGTGGCGCCAGCCCGTCATGCTATCGCGTTCCACGCGAGAGGTCTCCTGCAAGACCACATTGCCATACGCGATTGAGGATTTCTCGTTGTATATCCCTTGTCAAGAATTCTGGACCGATGTTAGAAATGTCCATCAGCTTCTCAAGGCTCTGGGTAGACTAGATCAAACTCCGCGGCGGTCGGAGAGGATCGCCCGATTCCTGATTACAGTTGCTAGAGCTATTGAACACACTCTTCCGTCTGAATTCGACTTTCGATTGATCTTTTGGCGGAAACCGTCGCCAGTTCCTGTTCCGGATCCGGTGCTCAATCCAGGAGAGAAAGATCCAGAGGCCAGTGTGAGTGTCGAGGTACTGTCCCAAATCCTCGCTGCATGCAATGGGATAATATGGCCCGAGGGTCTAGATGTTCTCGGGCAAAAGATTCCATTCAACACGCTAGCCTACAACGCCATTATCGCAACGCAGGCAGAGGATTCCCACTTGACGTGGGGCCTCATCGCGACTCTCAAGACCTTTCTGTCTCGAGGTTTCTCACTAGACAGTCCTGCCGACCTCGATGATGCGGTAAACCTTTCACATTGGGAATGCTTCCTGGCCGAGGCCTTAGCTTACACACCTGACTTTCTAAAGCTTCGGCGCCTCTTTCCTCTGTTCCATCTTTTCTTGCTATGCGGTGGTGACCCGCGTTTGAATTTCAAGATCAGGCTGGAAGCGCAGTCTAGCCGTGCGCAACGTCAGAGCAACCCGTCGCGTGGTGCGCTGGGCCTTGTGGCCGGGGCGAGCGAGGAGAGCAAGGAAAACTGGTACCATTTCCGACAACCCAAACCTGTCGCTACTTTGGGAGCGCTCCGAGATAGGCTTCGAGACGAATTCTCTCTTGAAGAAATTTTCAGATTACTGGTTCCACGGGAAGAAGCACCCACACTCCACGAACTAGTCGCCCTACGGCTGGCTGACCTTTCGCCACAAGAACAAGCATCGAGGATCGCAGAGCTGAAGCCACGTGTCGAACGGATGCTCACTGTTGAGGCCATCAAGGAGGCACTTCGTCTCTAGATGCCCGTGTGCTGTGGATTCCAGCTTGTAGAGAATCCGTTTGTCAGTCTTGCATTCAGCACTAGCCATCAGGGCGGATGTTGCTGGACTTAGGGCTATATTTTCGGGGGGTCATTTTGTGCGCGTGGAGATACTCATCAGCTGGAAACATGCTTCTTGGGTATCTTGCATCTTGATTAGTTTTTGAGCTTAGAATAAATTGTTATTGTGTCCCTGATTTGGCGAAGACGATGTTTTTGCTCATTAGTAGTCTGGGGATGTCAAAGTATTTGTGTAAACTGATACAATGTGTACATTCCGTTAACGGTCGGCATTGATTCGTGGCGGGTGGTGATTGGTATCCAATTTGTGCCTGAGGCTTTTAACCATCGATGCGACCGGCTCGTTTACTTGGGACCGGCGGTGAAAATGACCTGCTGCACTGCTTGCTGGCTCCTCTCGGTCCTGAAGGCTGGTTCTGTAGTGGTGGTGTACAGTCTTCTCTGGCTTGAGGGATCGACAATCCAGATTTCAAACAAAACCACAATCGTTGAGTTCCATCTGAAAGCATCTCACAACAAGATATCCTGCTCTCCAGGTCAAGAGAAAGAATCCAATTCCTCGTTATGATGCATTCTAGACGCCACATTTTGGGAACCATCCAGATAAATTACAGACCCCCCCGAGGGTGGTTATCCACCCCCATACCTTGGACAGGGAATCAGAGCACATAGCGAAAGTTCGGATTCTCCTTGTCCGTCAGATCGTCAAAGGCCAACTCGTGATTCAGATCCGGCGCAGCTTGAGTCTTGAGCCGGTTCCGGGCCAGCAGCAACAACCATGTCCCCACCACCAGAGCACCATAAACACCGTAGATCACGATGTGCGCCAGAAATCCATGCAGGTATCGGGGAGCATCCGAGTTCTGGAAGACCTGCGGAGCCACCAGATTGCCAACCGCCCACCCGACGAAGATCATGGTCATGGTGATGCCTTTTTTGGTCTGTCCCCCGATGTTGCGTGTGACCAGAGAGATAATTAGGTTACCTTCGGCTAGGAAGCATTGCGTGCAGTAGAAAGCGATGAGCATGCCCCCGCTGTTTGAGGAGGACGGCGTGACCACAAGGATGCAAATGGTGCCCGCGATGGCGGGGATTGTCCAGAGCTGTTCGAGCATTCCCATGTCAGTCAGACTTCAGAGACAAAGGTGGCATAACTGGAAAGGTGCAGGCAAGACGGGAACGTACTAGCATAACCAAGCAAGTCTTCTGGACTCGCTGGGCAGTCCAAGCCGACCCAACCATGACACCGATCGTCCATGCACCTTGCGCGATATTTAGTAACTGGGTCTGGAGGAGCGTGAAGCCAAACTGTTCGATGATGAGGTTGGAGAATACACCCAGACCCCCGATGATAAAATTGGCCACCAGGATCATCAGCACACAGCACCACACAAAGGGATCAGTCAGAGCCTCCACCACCTGGTACTTTTTATACTCCTTGTTGGAAATTCCTGTCTCGTTATCCCGCACACGTTCAATCATTAATGCCTTCTCCTCTTCAGTATAGCACTTGGCGGAGTAAGGTGAGTCGGGCAGGAAGAGACCGATAAAAAAGGACCAGACGCATGTTGCACATCCCAGAATGAGGAATAAGAGCTGCCAGTTGAAGATTGGCCCTCCTTGGAATTTGGAGACACCGAAGGAAAGCAGGCCACCAACCTTGACATGATCAGTTCCATATATCAGGTGCGTAGAATTATGTAACATACCATCAGCTGCACTCCATACATGCAGTACCATATTGAGTTCAAGACAGACTGTTCCTCGCGCCGGTACCACATCGATGTCCTAGGTGGTTGTTAGCTCAGACCAAATGTCGATCACATAAGAACGGTGGGACTCTACAGCAACATCATTGCCGGTTGGACGCAACTCTCAAAAAACCCCAATAGAAACCGTACTACCATAAGAGATGCGAAGTTGGTAGCTGCTGCTGAACAGGCCACGATGGCTCCCCAGATGAAAACGTTGACGGCTAGCATCTTCGCTAAAGGGAGTTTCTGTAGAAGGAAGTTTTGCGGGTACTCGCCCACAAGAATACCGAAATACAGGATTGACCCCAGCCAAGAATACTAGGAAGAGTTTTCAGTAGATGTCATCGACGACGACAACTGGCAAATCCGGAGTAGCCCTTACTTGTTGCCCGACCAAGTGAGTATCAGTCTTGATGCCCATGATGGACGCATAATTCAGTATGCCCTTGTCGAGGGATTGGAAAAAATAGGTAACAACTTGGATGGCCAGAATTCGGCGAGTGATCTTCCAGAAGAGGCGGCTGTTGGTGGCAGGAGTGATCACAATGGCCGAGTTCGTTGCGTGGGGATCCAGCTTCTCCATACGGGTCGTATGGGCCGTCTTCTCATGAGTCGCGTCGAGATCCTCATGGTGGGCGGACTCTCCAGTGTCGACTTTCTTTGATGCGGACATGATAATGTGTGGCTGAGGATGGCCAAATGCCGAAATGGGAGGGAGCCATGTTGCGGCTATATAAGTACGGCGACATCTGCTATCTCCGACCTATTTGCTAGCTAGTGTCTTGACTAATTAGTTCGTGACTTCAGTGCTGAGTCAGTATCCCTGAGTACCAGTAGTTAATTCACTAGGACGGTCAAAGCCCCTTGAGAGCACTACGAGAGCACTGATCGGAGGAGCGACCGGCAATTGCCCCGGTTGTCCGGTGTTGCTCGGGCTCGCCGCGATCTTGCCCTCCGTTTAGAATTGACGCATGGCGCCGCTCATGATCCACTCTCGGTTTCCTGACTGTACTGGTGCTACTGGAATACCTTTGAGACGCCTGTCAGGGTTTTCCTGTATTTGGGGTAATCGGGGATCCGAAGTGATGGAGCCTGAGACAGAAGTCGTTGATCAACAAACCTGGCGAACATGAATGGCGGTTGACATCTTCAATGGGACAATACGTGGTAAACTCAATAGTTTGTCTTCAAAGAATGATAGCTTTGTCCTCTTCTCCCTCAAATAACCTTCTTCTCTCTATCCGTCAGTATCACATTTCTTCTTCTCTTTCTTGTCTTTACTTCTTGATTCTCATTCTCACAAAAGAAAATCATTACCATGTTTCTGGGGTTTGATGCGGAAATAATAACGGCGAACCTTGCTCCGATAGTCCTCATCTTCTCCACCTTTCGCCAGCCCCGAGAAAAGATATAGGAAGCGCCACATATCAGCCACTTCGACATACTACATTCATCCCGGCTCTAAACAAAGAGGCCTCAGGCAGAAATTTCCATACCATCGACCTACCCATTCAGCACCTTCTTACAATGCGCCCTAATTTTGTTCAAATCTTCGTCAGTCAGCTCTTTTTTCAGGTAGCGACCGGACTCAAGAACTCGATCCTACTGGTTGGCAGCAACTATTTTCTCGCAACCTCTTCTTTCGAATATTGGCTAAGTACGCCAATCTACACCTCCACAAATCTCGGTAATTGGACGTTGTACGCTCATACATTCACAAGGCCCAGCCAAGTGAAATGTACGGCGTCCCTACGGGAGCTGATATATACATACATGCTGAACCTCGTTTCATTCCTACAGCACTCGAGTCTTTTTGCCGAGAAGTGTAGGTACTTGAGCCCCAACATTATCATATATAAACGGAATGTACTACCTGGCATCCATGACTCGATGGACCTATGACCCTGTTGCTCGTGCAGGGTCCCGCGTGATGTGGTCCGTGTCCGAGGATCTCAAGACGTGGAGTGACCCGATCTGGTCCGACTGCTGGGGAATTGATCCATCTTTGTTCCATAACCCGGTCTCCGAGAAGGTTCCCCTCAACCTAATGGCGCCGAATAACGACGTTGACAGGATCTGGGGGATCTACCAGTGCGAGGTCGACCTCAGCACCGGGCGATGTAAGGGGCAGTATCGCTCCTTGTGGAATGGCACCATGACACACGATTCCTCTGCAAGGCCCGAGAGCCCAGAAATGTTCTGGCGTGAGGGGTTTTATTATCTCTTGATCGCTAAAGGCAAGTCTACTTGAAGTAGCTCGACAAAGACCCGTAGCGCCCCTGGCAGCTGGCCTGTCTCTGGAACAGGTGGAACCGATGATCTCCATCGGGCGACAATCGAGCGTTCATCGTCGCCTGAGGGTCCCTGGGAGTCGAACTCAAACAACCCAATCCTGTTCAACGGTCAGTACGGTTACAATAATCTGACGGTGCAGTCCACCGGGCACGGTACCATTTTCGATGCGCCGGACGGGTTATCTTATATTGCAGTACGAATCTGCCTCTGATCTGACCTAAATATATGTACTGCATCAATGCCCACAAAGTGACAGACAATATATCCGATGAGATCTCTAGCTTGAATCCCAACGGAGCAGGACCGCTGTTGACTCAAGCTAGAGATCATATATAGATGCTTTTGGAAGATTACGAAAGAGAGAAGGAGAGTGGAGAAAGGGCAGGCATTGAACCAGAGGTGAGGTACAGTACTTACGGAGGAAGCTACCATCACCATGCTTCATGCTTGCCCAGGTATACAGTCTCCTATCCTAGCCCTACCCTCATTCCCAGCAACACATCAAGAAGTAGGCCTACCTGTAAGCCTCTTACCAACTGATCCACGGCTGTAAATCTCTGTGAGTTGTAGTCAATGCATGCTACAAACACAAGCCCACTGCAGAAGCAAAAGTTACCTATAGATATTTGGGGGTTTTCCTTTTACTTTATTCGCCGTTCCACACTATATTTCAAGATGAAAACCTTTATTCCAATCTTCAAGCAAGAGTGTACATCAGAGTGCCATAGCCCAACTGGTCATACCCGCCACTTGCGGTTCCATAGTCACCGCCACCGCCCTCCGCACCAGAGCCATCTTGCACGACCCTGTTGCGATAGGCTTCAGTATAGGTGACATTCAACCCCTTGAGAACCCCGTAGTGGTTGTATAAGAGCTCCCAGATGGGCCGGATATCGCCGCGGCTGCTATTGCTGATCACCGTCTGGTTCACGTCGTCGCTGTTATCGTATGTCGTGTAGGGGACATCGTAGCCCAGGTTGTACTTGGCTACGTATTCAGCGCTGGATCATTACCCGTTAGCCAGAAGAACAAGAATGATATGATAGCCTGTGGGGGGCGGGAAAAGGGGAATGGGGCTGGTGACGCACCCTGCCAGAATTCGGTTATCCAGATATCCAAAAAGATCGGTTCCCTGGTTGTACGCTGTCTGCGCGATAGGGCCGAGGAGGGCGAAATCCAACATGGAATGGCCCTGATCTCGCCCAGCCTCCTGGCCCTGCCCTAAAGTCTCCCCGTCCGCCTGGTACAGCTTCCAGATCGCCATCTCGATCTGCCCGTTCCCCGCGCCGGACTGGAAATACGTCAGCCCTTCGTTGTACATTGTCTGGTTGTCGCTTAGAACGCCGATTGATAAGGCAGAGGCGATGTTGCACAAATCCCAATTGGCCCAGTAATGGTCGACGGCGGCGCCGTGGTGATTCACCAAGAAATCATGGTTGATCGGGTAGAACACGTCGACCATCATGTCGATGAAGCGGGTGAGATTGGCCGCGGGCCACCCGGAGTAGGTGCGCATCATCTCCGCGACATTGGCAAACTGATACCCGTAGATGCCCGCGGCCAGGTAGAGGTCGGTGGTGCCGGAGATGTTGGTCAGGGTGGAGCTCCATTCGTCGAGGATGTTCACCACCACATCCGCGTAGCTGGTGTTGCCGGTGACTTTCCAGTAGATGGCCATGGCGTAGGCCGCTGCAATGTCCCTGTACAAGGAAGGATAGTTCTCCGCGTGCACCCCATCCGCGCCCCGATAGACGGTCGTCTTGGGCGACGGGGTGTAATCCAGGTCGATGTTGGAGCTGTTGCTGAGCGTGTACCAGCCCGTCAGCCAAGGCTCCGTCCTGCTTGCAACCTTGTCCACAATGCGCGCAAAGTCCGAAGCCGAATGAAGGAGGCCCGGATGGGTGAATGTGGCGGCGGTACCGCGAGACGCTCCGCGGCTGGAGCCACAGGATGCTCCATGGTGGGAGGCTGATGCCACGCCCAGTGAAATCAAGGCAACCGGAAGCGTCAGCTTCATCGTTTTCGCAGACGTGAGACCTAGATATGAATAACCGGATTAAGTTTTGGTTTTCTGGGTTGCTCGATGGCTTTAAGCTTGGTGAGTTTACAATATATTCCCGAAAGAAAGGGAGCAGTGGAAATTATTCCGCGAGATTGGTTTTGGTAGCAGATAGAACGGGCCGTTTCCTGGACGGGTGTGCAAAAAGCAGAGGATGCTGCATTGTACTCTAAAACCCGAATTGACAGGAACTCACTGATCTCTTCTGCATTCAAGATCAAAAAGGAGGAAGGATTAGGTGGGGACAGGGGCCGCGTGTGCTCGTCTCGGTGCAGCTGCCGCTACTTATCCCGAAGGGTTTCCTCTTGGCGACTACTGGGTACCAAGACCTTGAGGATCCGGGCACTCGCCGGGCCATTGAACGGCCCTTTTCCCATTGGATCTCCAACCCAAGTGATCGATAACCAGTTCCTGGATATTATATATGTACAGAATGTCTACTCTGTAGTTGCCTTGTAAAGACGATAAACGCGCGGCAGTGAGTCTCAGTGGGATCATACCCGATCTCCAGCTCGGCAAAGTTGACGACCGGGCCGCTATAGGATCCACTATTTAATCTACACGTTACAGACTACACTATGACTTCCCTGCGTCTGTTTTCGTGTGCTGATCACAAAAACATGCTGGTAAGTTTGTGAAATGCCCCCTCGCTTTCTCAACGGCCCGCTCCCTGGCGCTTAGCGACAGGGTACTAATCGAGGGTTAGTCAGATGACACCCAATTGAGATCCACAGGATCGACGCAAAAGTTCGAGGGCAGCCGGCAGTCGCCTCATATGAGCAGTACTTTGCCCAAATCATTGACGGACATTCTCTTCTCCGAGTCAGTGGCCGCGAAGCTGTGGCATGTGGCGAGCAGGGCACTGGGAAAGGCAAGTCGCCGCGACGAGTTAGCCCTAATACCGCGCGGGAAGAAGCAATTGCGGGTGTTGCGGCTGGCCTTTACCTGACTGACTGCTTCCGCAGGCGGAACCACCCATCTTCTACCCAGAATATACCGGTCGAGATGGTGGGAGGTATGTTTATCGAGATCTGAGTTTCTGGACTTCGGGATTCTTCCCCGGGTCTCTGTACCTGCTGCTCGAACGGCAAACCATGTACGACCACCGCCGTATCGACAGGAAAACCACCGGTCCGCACCACCTGCAACTCGAGTATCTGTGCCAATGGTGGACCATCAATCTGCACCAAAACGCCCTGCTGAGCACGACGCACGATTTGGGGTTCATGATCGCCCCTTGGGCAATCAAGGCCTGGGAGATTCAGCAGGACGCGCGCGCATTCAGCACCCTCGTCGTCGCCGCCCACACGCTGGCGCGGCGGTTCTGTCCCCGAGTCCGGGCGATCCGGAGCTGGGACACGTGCATCACCAAACGGTATGCCTTCGAGGATCCGTCTAAGGACTTTCTAGTCATCATCGACAACATGCTCAACCTGGATATGCTCTTCTGGGTCGCGAGAGCGACAAACGATCACCGTCTATTCGACATCGCAGTCGCCCATGCCCGCACCACACAACAACATCACATCCGGCCCGATAAGTCCTCTTACCATGTGGTGAACTTCGACGACACGACCGCACAGCCGAAACAGAAATTCACCAACCAAGGATTCAATGACGAGAGCTGCTGGTCGCGCGGCCAAGCATGGGGGATCCTGGGTTTTGCGCAGACGTTTTTCTGGACGCGGGATCCATCTTTCTTGGCGACGGCGCAGGCGCTCGCAGATTATTTCATTGAGCATCTGCCTTCCGACGGAGTCCCATACTGGGACTTTGACGCTCCTGTCACGGTTGAGACGCCCCGCGATACATCGGCGGCTATGATAGCCTCGTGCGGCATGCTCTTACTTTATAGAGCTTTTCGGACACAGGGAATGGAGGAGCTTGCGGAGCGTTATTTACGAGCAGTCAGGCAGATTGTCCAAGGCACGCTCGCATCGTGTCTCAACCCTCCAACATTTCGCTTTGCCGTCTCACCCTCGGAGGAGTTCGAGACGTATAAAGATGGAGCGCCATCCGACCACCAGCTGAAGCAAGAATCTGGCTTCTTGGTGGTTGATGACGGCACAGGGACAGGGGAGGCCCATCATCCGCCAAAAGAGACGATTCTTAACGGGGCGACCATCAACAACTATGAATTTGCGCCGCGACGGTGGGCAAATCACGGACTTGTCTATGCGGACTATTACTTCATGCTCTTGGGTAATATGTTGATTGAACTGGACTTGGTCGAGCCTGGGTTCTAGGATGGCAGCATGAGCCAATTTATGTTCTTGTTGTAATGAAGACGGATTTTGGAATGAGGCCGCAGTTAGGCCGAACTGGCTCACGAAGAGATCAAGTTTCAAGGCGATGAGAGGTTTAAACCATACTGTACATCGAAGAATTAGACGGAAGACATAGATAAATACATATTTTCACGTGACCCGACGGCTGGTCAGAACGCCCTTGGCATACCGGACAGAAGAGGGCATGTCTACTGTGGATTCGGGTCCCAAAATTGAGATCTTTCTGATGCAGGTCGGGCAGGGAATGGTAGTGGGGCTTCCTTGCTCAGGCAGGAAGGGTCTACCATTGTCATTTCCGTCAGCGGGTCATATTGCACCTGCAGCGATTGAGGGAGCGGTGGAAACGCGAGGCTCAGGGTCTCATTAAAGAAGTCGCTAGGTGATATATGATTCGCGACGCGGTCTTGCTCGCCAAGACCCTCAAGCAAGGACTGCGTCTCAATTGACATCCAACGGAAACCGGGTTCAGCCGAAGAATTCTGTGGAGCGTGTGGTAACGATCCCGTGGAAGCTCTGACGCCATCCTCACAGCGCTCACGGACATCGACCGAAGACTCCCCGGCACAAGCTACAGACTCGGAGTAAGCAGCTTGTCGAATATCGAGGGGCGTCGCGGGTGATGTCGCATTGCAGCACATGAATTGCCGAGCTTTCGTGAGCCTTTCGCCAAACACCGACGCCAGATTCCGGTGATCTGTGGCACCGGGACCAGCCCACCGACGGGATATCTCCAGCAAACTTCCAACGATACTATCGAGCTGAGCTGAGACAGAAAGTCGGGCATGCTGAGAGTGTACTACTAGCATTCGTCCGGCAATAAATAGACAGAAAGAGAACTGCGGGTTGGCAAGAATGGAGGAGTGTTGGAGAAACAGGCTACCCAGCATTACGATCTCGGAGGCCGCCTCGATACACGTCTCGAGGGAAGTTGCCGACGGGAGTCGCACCGGCGAATCTTTCCAGTGTGCCGGAGGATAGGCCATACTCTGATGGAGGAGAATAAGTGCTGTGTTGTGGGTAAAATGTGCCAGAGTCAGATTCGGATCCATGATTCCGTCCACGTTGAGCACTGCAGCCGATTGCCACTTTGGGGGCAACAGCAGCTTCCACTGCACAAGCCGTAAATCCAGTTCCTTGAATCTCAGCAGCCATTTCTTGGTCCTTTGTACGTCACCGATGTCAAGGGCATTATGCAAGAAGAAATGGACCACCAGGCTCAGCGACTCGGTAGCCTCGATGGCGTAGGCAAACCCTCCAATGGAGTCTTGCCCAGGGTGCTTACTGTCGTCCAAAATTGGACCGCTGGCTCCGTGGCCGAGTATGCCAAAAAACGGCGTGGTCTGCTCTTGCTCGCGTTGCCATAACGCTCCCTCGCAGGGCAGGCGCCGTCGAACATCTGCGCTCGTCAGGCTCAGGTTCCATCCAGTCGAGACGCTACAAAACCTGTCCATCAGGAACACAGTCCAGAATACCCGTCTTCGCTCTTCAGTCTGCCACCAGTGTTGCGCTGGTTTTAAGAAGACCATTCGCTTAATGAGATACTCACCCTTCGCTGTTCTCCCCTCATCGTCGTCCCGATCCTCGACACTAAGCTGGAGTTGCTCGACCGTGCGCGTCATGCTGCCGACTACCGACCACGCTGAAGGGCCCCGTCCACTCCCAATCTGCATGGTAGCTGTTATCAAGATGAACTGCCATTGTTGGGGAATGAGCATATGCATACTATATCGAAAGCGATAATCACCAATGCTTGCAAATTCTCCACCGAGAATGACTCCATGCTGTTGAAAATCACTCTCTGGCGACTAGCAGCCGCCATCTCTCCTTTGGATTGAAAGCCTCCAGCCGCAGGATGGGATGTGAAGCGAACGGAGGTGGCTAGGATCGCATGTAGAATTGGCACGGCCCTGTTCCAGCCGTCCGGACTGTACAGCTGCTCACGAAACCTTCTGACATGGAGGATAGGAATCCAGGGATGAACATTGGCGAAATGGAAATCAACCAACTCCATCATGACTGCATGCGGTAGCAGCCCCTGCGCAGAGAGCTGCGAGGCAGACCAGTCGTCCACTGTCTCGGGCACCTGCTGTTCCAGAGTGGAATGAAAATGCAGTTTTCGGCGCTTTGCAGGACGTGGTTCTAGTGGTTTCTGCTGGGCCATGTCATCTCTCGTCTCGTCTGGCTCTTCTTCGTCTTTAGCCTCTCGTCTTTCGTGTTCTCTTTCTCCAATTTCTAGCCCTAGCCCCAACGACCCCATCTGAGTGCCATCCGAGTCAGCCGCCCCGGCTGCCTCTTGCAGCAACCTTTGCTTGACCTCCTCAGATAGCTGCTGCACACTCGCCGTAATACCTGCTGATTCGATGCCATTCTGGGTCGGAGGGGAAATGTTCGACGACATGCCATCCACCATCGCACTCCACATCTTCTGCCAGAGAAGGCTTTGGCCGAGAAACATATTCTCTAGCGTGTCGACCCGTTGCTGCAGCCTCTCGACGGCGCCGGCGCGCAGACCCGGTTTTGAGCGACAGTCATCATAAAGACAGATGGTATTGAAGCGTGTGCATTGTGCGCACGGCTGCTCCCGGTCGCATTTCGTCTTCTTGCGCCGACATGACTGACAGGCCAGGGACTTGTCCTTCCCGAGTTCTGGCTGTTCGGGCTCGTTGGCTGCCATTGTCACAGGCGCCAGATGAAATTATTGCCTGGAATACCAAGATATGGGAGATTGTATCAGGTACCGGGAAGTTTTCAAGAGTCCTTCACGCTGCTTTCGCCCCAGGAGGGTTCGGGTGGCATTACCCCGCCATTTCCCCGCATTGTATGATTCACAGATACTGTCCCAGGTAGCAACACGTGTGATTATTTATGTACTCTCTTATCCTTAGTCGTTTCCTTATTTTTTCTGGTCTATCTTTGTCTTCAGAAATTGTCCATAGGTATAGTCCTTTTTGTCTACTGGATGTAACGAATTTTTTATGTTGCGTATTGTGCACTAGAGGGATCCAGCAAAAAATACAGGAAATATGAAATAGACCTCGCCAGACTGGCATTCAAAACTGATATTCGCCAAGAGTTCGGCTGATGAAAACTTTGCTAAAGCGGCCATCAAATGAAAGATTTCACCTCCCGTAGGAGAAAACAGTGGCCGGCCTAATCGCCGGTCCGGAGTCCGTTGGCTGCGGAGGAATCTTCATCCTAAAAGAACGAGCATTTTCCAGATACAGTAAGGTACCTATAAGGTAGTGGTGTTTATCACTCGACTCGTGGACAAATATCCACCAATCACTCACTTTCGATCTGCACAACTGGGGCAGGGACTGGAAATTCCCAAAGGGCAAAAAAAAAAAAAAAAAAAAAAGCCGACTCCGTATGGATGGGAGGTTTCGATGTCGCTCTGCTTCCGCCAGCTTCTCATGCTTCTGCCGCCCAAATAAGACCCCCCCAGCTCGGATGATCGTTGCTGGAAACTGCCCCTTCGAAGCCCTCGTAATCCTGGGCCTTGGTAGTCCAGGGTGCATTTTCCTTCTGCTTGACCACGTATTGGTAATACAACAGGTCCCAGATGGGAATCTTGTTGCTGACGCCGCGGTTCTCCGCCGAGATGACCTCCCAGGGACCGTTGACAAGGACCGCTTCGCAGCGTGACCACTTCGGGTCATAGGTAACGGTCGAGTTGAGGTTGTATTCGGCGGCATACTCCGCGGCCTTTAACAGCAAATTGTCCCCTACCTGAAAGAGGTTCACGCCTTGACTCAAACCGACTCTGGCCCCGTAAGCCGACCACCCGATTCCTGAGATGGTATGGCCTATTCGATACGATCAGTAACGAAAGAAACCAGCAGGGGTCACTGATTTGCAGATGCAATACACACCCTGATCTCGACCGGCCTCCACCGACTGGCCCGTCTCGGAGTTGTACTGTGCGAAGATACCAGCGCAGTTGTCTTGAATGAAGGCATTCATCGCGTAGTTATACAATTGCACATCGTCCAAGTAGACGGCAAAGCTGAGCATTGCTTTGATGCTGACCATGCCGTAGTTGGCTTGCCCTACCACCGCGGACTGGCGCGCAAACAGCCAGTACAGTTGCGTGCTGAAGCCCGAGCCCCCTTGCCACCGGGCTCCAACTTCGGTCCAATTTCCCTCCCAGCGCATGATCTCCGCTGCGTTGACAAACAAATCCCCGTCCAGACCGATCATGAGAGAGCGATCAATCCCGACGATGTTGGTCAGATTGGTCCCCCACGCGTCGAGGATCGTGGTGCTACGCGTCCAGTGGGATTCGTTCTTGGTGATGTACCACATGAGTGCATTCTGCCAGGCCGCGCGCGCGTCGTGCGCAAAGCTGGTGTAATTGCTCGTCTGCCCGCGGGCAATCACCTCCTTCGGGCCCTGCATCTCGTAGCTGGCCTGGGAGTAACTGTCGGCGCTGAACTGTTGGTAGGCGGAAGCCCACGGGTTCTGACCGGCCAGAACCTTGGTGCGGATCAGTTCCAGGTCATCGTGAGTGTGCCAGATCCCTGGATGGACGAAGTCACTCGGTCGCTTCTTCAGGTAGCTGGTGGAATCGACACCGGAGAACTTCGCGACATTTGGTATGGGCCCAAAGATTGCGGGCACATCTTGTACCGTACATTGAGCCGCTCTGATGGAGAAAGCGGCTATTGCGGATATACTCAACAGCAATTTCTACCAGTAAGAAAATAGAGCGTAAGTCAATGTGCAGGATATTGTCTAGCAGGGGGATTTGAGGACAGCATACGCACCTTCATGGTAGTCAGCCCTGTACTGTACTTGCTAAGAATCAAAACTGAGCCTAGCCTGAGTATATGTCTGATAATACCTTTGTGCTCTCCACACTTCCTGGATGGTGGTCGCTTCTCGAAACTTCGGGAGAAAAGCTCCCCGATTGTACTGATATTAGCGGTGCCCTAATGCAAGTCAGAAGCGGACTCCGGGCCGTGCTTTGCACCGTCTCCGCTCATGGACAACTGCCGTACAGACCCTGGAGTCTGTTGGGTGCATGGCGGCGAGCAACCCAGCATATTTTGTCGGCCACATCCAATGTCGCCCAAGAGGGCATTTCTCATGTTCGATCCTCGGGCGCACGACTATCTCCAGTGTTTCTGGTCATCCATCGATTCATCTCAGAAGTAGTGCTGCAGACGGCATCATGCATTTTCTATCTCTCGCTTGTTCTCTCCTACTTCCCATCACCAGCGGAGCCACATCCACCATCCAGGATCCTCTCAGCTATCGGGACCTTGCTGGAGGCTATGTCCCTCCCAAGTCCGCCAACGTTACTACACTTCTGGAGTTTATCAATTCTCATCCAGATCTGAGTGTTCTCGCAGATGAATTGCAGACAATCGGCGGCTTTCCGAAGGCTTTTGATACTGAACCAACCTGGAGCTTCACCTTCTTTGCGCCTAACAACGATGCGTTTGAGCTTCACACCGGCACATACTTCAACGAATTCAAGTCAACCCCGTTCGTCCAATGCCTGCAAGTAACAATTCACCTTGTCATACAAAGTACTGACATCTCACTAGGAAGGGCAAATGGTGGCTGGGAAACACGCTCCTCTCCCACTACGTGCCAAATACAAATCTCAACTCTAGTAGCTTCAACGAGACCTACCAGAGATTCCAGGTGAGCACACGAGATATGGAGCCTTACGCGAATCTGACAACAATGCACTCCAGACTGCAAGTTACCTCTATGTCGGCTCGCAGGTTCAAGATGGTGAGATCATTCTGAACAACGTGGCCACCGTGGTGGAGAAGGATATATCAGTCACCAAGGCGAGTCTCAGCTGGTTTGGCTTGCTCCTTTTCTGTGCGACACATTAACCGCTCTACACAGGGAACAATTCACATCATTGATCGCATTCTCGACCCTTCAGCCCAGGTTTTCGAAACCGACCTGCCAAGAGTGTCACAGAGTTTCATTCCTGGAAGTTGTTCGAATCAGGATCTGTCATATTGCTGATGGAAAAACCTCGTGTGGAGATCGGTCAATCTCTTGTTCGAAATAGGTTGCATCTGAATTGCTCATTTAGCACCTTATATCGTTTGATTTGCGATGGCGTGTGTATCAACCCGCAAGGTGAAACAAGAAATGCCAATAGAGTAATGGCTTGCTAGAGGAAATCAATGTCACACATCGATTTGGCTTTATACAAGGAGACATAGCTTTTCGCGAAAACATAGGTATAATCGATGAATATACCTTTGTACTTCTCCGTGTGAAGATTGAAATATGTGGCCTTCGAAAGCATTTGCTTATCAATGGTATAGAATTGGCTGTTCTATTCATGAATTGACTGATGTTGTCATTATGTAACTAGCGACATCCTCGCCAGACCCAAATTGTTCAATTTTGAAGCTCAATAAAACAATGTGGAGCCAGAAAATCCTGATCCTAAAAGTTCCATTGCTAAAAGGATTCTTCTTTGCCATGAGAGTGTTCTTGTGAGTTTGATTATACAAGGTACATTATGAACATGTAGCTTAGTCTCCTACAAGGTCATAGCAAATCGTGGTATGGGTCCTTGGCATTGGGGTATCAAGAGCTCGTACGTTCGATTAGCTATATTCAGATTCTACTGGTTTGTTTCACATGTACAGTCTGAATACAAGGGTCTGATACGCCTGCAGTGTGCCTGAGAATGACCCGATCTTCCCCAGAGATCTTCTGGTCCACAGCTCCGTAACGTTGACAGAAATAGAGAGCTGCAATCCGAGAGTCTCGAAATCTACCTTCAACTCTTGTGGGTAGCTCTTCTCATTTAGCAGGAGAACCACGTATCCATTCTCCACGCTGCCCGCCCACACCTGCGATGAACCCTCCGAGCTGGCGTTCTGGACATAATTGACCGGCTGTCCAAGTGGATCCTGATTGATTGAAATGATCTGCTTGTTCGTAAGCACCTTCAACGCGTCGTCGGAGAGCTTGGACAAATCTGCTCCGATGATAAGCGGCGATTTGAGCGCTGCCCAAAAAGCAAAATGCGTTTGCTGCTGATACAGCGTCATCTCCGCGTTGCCGATTTCCAGCATGTCCATGTCCATCCAGTGCCCACGGGACTGGTACTGGCTAATCTCGCGCATCTTCCGAATGATGCTCATCACCGAGCAGCTCGCGTAGCCGGTGTTCAAGCAGTAGGCGGTCTTGCAGGGACAGCTGGTTTCGTTCGCAAAGACGTTGGTGATATCCCCTGACATGCGATAGGAGTGACCAATTTCTAGGGCAAATGTGCGTCAGTCAAAACATGCAATTTCACCGCGCACCCCCGCAGTGAGAGTCCATGCGACCGTAGAGACAATAAATACCTCCACCCCAGTGCCAGGGAAACTGATACCCCCACTCACAGACGGAATACAGAATCTCGCGCCCGACCAGCTGCAGGGCTTTCTGCATGATCCCAAACCGGACCTGCGGCGCCGCAGTCATCGCCTGGTAGCCCCCACAGTTATCGTACTTCCAGTAATCCACCCCCCAGTCGGCCAAGGTCTGCGCGTCGCGCTCTTCGTATCCCCAGCTGCCCGGGCGGAATGCACACGTCAGCATGCCGCTGTCGCCGTACAGTCCGAGCTTTAGGCCCTGGGTGTGGATCTTGTCCGCCAGAGCGGGAATCCCACTGGGGAAGGAGGTTTCATTGGCTTGCAGGTAGCCGTCCGCTGTGCGATTGTAGTCGGCCCACCCGTCGTCTACGAGAACGTAGTCATATCCGGCGTCCTTCAGCCCCAGGGTAGCGAGGAGCTGCGCACTCTGAACGGCTACCGACTCATTGATGTTGGCCTTGAACGCGTTCCACGAGTTCCAGCCCATCTGTGGGGTATGACCTAGTGTGCTTTTTTGCCCTGCAGCTATGCACGTGGTAAGGTGTAGAAAAGCAATAGCAGTCAGAATGGGTCTGACAGTGTTCCGGAGATACATATTGATAGACTGGATTTGAACAGAATGCGGAACACAGGAGAGACGTTACAAATTCAGCAAAAAAACATAGATTTATGTTGTGTTGTGGAGCAGTGCTGGAGCGTCCTCCGGACATTAGGCCGATGGTCCGAACTCGCGTCCAGTCGGCCGTGGTAAGGGATCGCAGAATCGATTCTCGGTAGGGGAAAGCTGAAAGAAGGGAAGATGCAGCAATGCATCTCTATTTTTGAGGAACTGTTTGATGATCACTACTGTCAGCAAAGATCGTTACTGCGTAAGTTACACAGTACCTTGGTTCTGCAGATTGAGAACCCGCTCTGTTCGAACATCGCCTTTCTCTTCCAGTGACCGTGGGGAATCACATGGTCCAGTGCACTCCTCTGTAAGCACTGCCAAATCTAAGGGCTGGACTGAGTTACGTAGTAGTACAGTATTATGGATACATCCAGGGATGTTTCGTCCTTCCTGGAATAATTCTTACTAATATAGAGTACCCCCTTACTGTAGGCGAAGTGCCCACAACGGCGTGACGCCTAGCGAATCACCTGGTTAGCTGTTCCTGGTTGCTATGTTATGATCCCCTTTTTTATGGGATTAGCACGTTCAGGAACCGCGTCACATATGCTCTTAATGAAGTCAACGATGTAACGCACTGGCGAATCTGAGAAAAGCAGTACTCTAAATGATGATATGAGGAAATGAGTCACATACAGGGTATCCCCGCGGACCCGCTACAGACTCTGCTAGCCGAACTTAAATGAAAAAAGGCTACCTATTCATTAGGCTACCAAACTAATAGGACAGGGTCCTACGGCATGTCTGCGGCCACGTGGCTGAACAGAACAAGGGCTTTTCTAGTGCAGTGGCTGGCCTGAACTTAGCGAGGGCTGACTGGACCCATGTACATGGTTAAGAGCGAGTAGTAACACGAGAAGCTCTGCGGCTTGATGTACGGGCTTGGCTTGTCCCAAGTGAAACGATAAGCTTGTCAGGCGTTCTACGCCACGGTCTTCGTCTGTTCGGGAAAGAAATATCGATAATAGCATGGGCCGCATCTTAACTTGGTATAAATTTTCCTTGTGCACCTCAGTCATCAAATCTCGAACCCACGCAGAGCAGTCTCATCAAGATCCAACCTCCGTAACCACTGACCTACAGCAATTTTCGCAATATATAACATGAAAATCCCGCTCTACTTCGCTGTATCAATAGCCGCCGCTCGGGCATATGGAGGCCATATTACCCTATTCCGGCGCGGCGACTGGCAGCCCTGATTAGCAAACGAAGGTGGAAGTGTTCTCGAGATTTCCGCAGAAAAGGAGATCTGGCGCGCCCCGATCGACGATGTCTTCCAGTCCGCGGTGTCATACTACAATACTGGTCTGCCCTGCGGGTTGCGTCTCTACAACAGCCACGTCTGCTCCCTGGACTCCCTCAGTCACACCATCCGCACGGAGAGCCCCACAGGCAAGTGCCTGAGCGCCACGGGCTCGTCCGGGCGCTACATGGCAGTGACTGCGCTTTGTGAACCTTCGTTTCCGGGCGGCACGAAACGCGAGCTAATCGATGAGGCGGGAGAGGTACGGAAGACCAGCACGTACTGTCATCAGGAGTGTCGACCGACGAGAAGACCACTTCCGATATCGACCAACGCGCCGGGGTTGAATGGTGGCATCGTCTGGCCAACTACCTGGGCCAGAGATTTGTCCGCTTACGGCCCAACCCACCCGTGATGAACGACTACGCGGAGACCCAGTACATCCTGACGACGCACACCGCCGAGCTACCGACGGCGATTCTCACACCAACCACAGCGATAACCATTGCCCACCAGATCATCAACGACAATTCGGGCAACACGGGCTGGGCGGCGTACCCAATTCATCGCGTGGGGACACACACCATCTACGTGGATCTCCTCGGCTAGCGGGTTCACCGCGCTGATGGTTCCTTCTTCCGGGTGCGGTTGCGGCGGCTGGTCCAGGAGTTGCAGACCGATCGGATTCATCAGGTGTTATTGGACGGCTTCATGACGATGCGGTTTGGTGGTCGGAATACGTACACCGCTGGTTCTGTATGGCGACGAAGTCTCACTCATCATCGAGATTCATGTGGTCTTGCCTTTTTCTTAGTTGGATGTGAATTGGTCTCTTTGCCGGTACTCGGGGTGGAAACCGAGGAATACCTCATGTTCTAAGTTCCAAGGGGTCTTAAGGAGATGTTGTTCTACTCCCGGTCATTTGTTGGTTTGATTGACCTCTTGTGATGTCACCATTTGTCTTCTCGATATACATTCTATTCAACAATCGGAGTTCGTCTCAATATGGTAGTTCTTAGGGTTGAAGTCCCGTTTGGGAAGGCGGAATCTATCCGCATATCCTATAGAGTTTTCGAGACTAGACCTGAAGAAAAAGCCCTAAATTTACACCTCAACGCCAGACACAGTGACATAGAGCTATGCGACTGCGCAAGGAGATCTGGGTTTTCGATCGCATCAAGAAGATGTAGAGAATTAATCAATCGCAGCTACGTCCATGATGAGTGTCTGTCGGGTGAAGAGAGGCTACCCTGTCGACACCACCAGCGTACTGCTTCGCCAACCCCAGAACCGGCAGAGCCAACTGCTCCATATGTCTGCTCACATGCACCATAAGGCTTTTCAACTTTTCAAAATTCTTTCCGCAGAATCGACAGAACCCCTGCTGCGAAAATGTGTCACTCTGATGGTGGCACTCCTCGACCAATTCCCACAGATTCGGAACATTCATATCCCATTGTGAATCAGGATCCCTTTGCGTGGCCGTCGTGGCCTTGCTCTTCTCGACACTCGGCTCGGCCATCTTGTGCTCCCGGAAGAGATGCTGCACGAAATTGTCCTGGCGAAAACACTGGTAGCCGCAATCATCGTAGGAGCAGAGCCACTTCTCCGACTGCCAGTGCCTTTGGGTCTCATGACGCACCCAGTCCGCTTTGCGTTTGAACAACGGTGAGTTCGCGCAGTCGGGAAATGTGCATGTGAACGGTTGCAGATCGTCAGCGACGTGCTTCGGCCAGTCTACAGCTTTCTGAAACTGTTTGACCCGAAAGCAGGTGGGACACTCGAACTGCGCGGTAAAGTTGGGGCCGCCGCTTGCTCTGGAGGCGATTCCTCTCGCAGAAGTGATAGCAGAGCAATACGGACCGGAAGGACAGGAGCGGTTGCGAACGGCGGCCGAATGGGCGCGCTGGAGCGCGATAAGTCTGTCGTATCGGCGGAGCTGCTCGCGCGCAAAGCGATGGACCAACGCTGGAGGCTCCAGCCGGGGGAACAGTTGTCGGATCTGCTGTTCAAACCCTTCCACGGTCGGGTTAATTGTCGATGGCGCTACGACCAGGGCATTGATCGCAAGCTGTTGCTGCTCGGCAGAGTCGGCGGACTCGTTGGTGTCATCCCGGTTCGGGGCATCTGCTGCCTCTTCAGTCCCGTTCAAACCCCGGAATGTGTGGCTCGCAAGCCCTCCACGTGCAGCTGGGGCCCCTGCACCCTCCCTTACAATATCTGCGTGAGGCGCAGCAGCCAAATGTCTCCCTGTGCCCTGCTTCCCTCTACTAAGCACAGTCGCCAACAACCGGGCAAATTGATCCGAGTGCGGGAGCGAGAAGATTGTCACGCCTGCGCCGCTGTCCGGGAGATATGGGTCTGCCCCGGCTTCGAGAAGAAGCCCCGCGGCCTCGTAGTGTCCCCGCCAGCAGGCCACAAACAGAGGCGTGGATCCATAGCGGCCACCGGGCGCGTCAACGTCCAGACCAGGCACAGAGGCCAGGAGCGCTTTGACGACCGGGACTAGACCGAATGACGCGGCGTAATACAGCGGATGTGTGGTTTCAATGACCTGGTTCTCGGCCTCGGGGATAAGCGTCTGCACCCAGACACCATAGTTCCCTTGGCGGGGCAGATCCCGCGAGTCGAAAAGCTTGTTGACGAGCTGACGGTCGCCATCCTCGTCGAAATCGCAGGCTCCGCCGTGGGTCGCCCAGAACGCGCCTGCGTATGATAGGAAGGGGTGCTCGTGCTCGCGTGCGGCTACTTCATCGAAGGACCATGCGTACCCGGAGCGGAAATCGTCGAGACACAGATAGGTCAGGCAAAGGCGAGTCATGGTTTGATCGGCGGTTGCCGGGTCCAAACCGAAGTACCGCACGCTCGAGGTGCGGATCCGGTCGGAGGTCAGAAACTCCTTGACGGAGGAATGGGATAGTTTCACTCTTCCGAACTCATCCTCTGTGATCAGCCCCTGACAGATATGGAGCAGGATCCGGGGAGAGATCAGCTTGGTGTCTTCATCAAGCACCGTGCATGCCTCCTCTAGCACGACTACTTCGCTTAGCTCCGACAGGGTGAGCAGTCGCTTCGAAAAACTGAGCCAAAACAGAGTATTGCGGCTAAGCTCCATGTCATTAGGACTGATTCGCTCAAGCATGTGGATATAGACCTCTGCTAATGTCTTTGGGAGTGTTCTCAATGCCTCCCGAATGGATTTCGCGGTTCTGAGGGAGGCGAGATTCTCCAAAGAGAGCTGGGTCCAGCGGAATCTGCAGCAGACAAAATTGATCAGCATGGAATCTTACTATGTACTCCAGACCGGTACAACTGACGATCCATCAGCACCCTCCATAAGAGCCTCCCACACCTGAGCCTGTAAACGCTAATTCAAATTTCTGAGTGTCGATTCGTGCTGCAATCTGAAGCGAATGAATGTGTCAATATCATCCCTGATGATACTGGAACTCATATGTATGATTCTGGCGTGGCTTTCGGGTATCATGCCATTGGTTCCGGTTACGAAGATTCGAAGGTTTGGAGTAAGTTCCGAAATATTCAGCAATGAGCGTATGAGCTCCTGATAGGATGCACTTTCATTGATTGCATCAATCAAGAGGATGACCCGTCTGCTATTCGGCGTACAGTTTATTATGGCATCTGCCACTGCACTCATGTCGATCGGCTGTCGATGTAGATGTGACTCTGTAGCTTCGAAGAATGGCTGAATATTGTCTAATATTGACGGCACTGATTCAGAGATCTGTGCCACCAACGACCCTAGGATATTCACCGGATTTTGAAAGTTGGCGTCACTGAATCTGCAGTAGAAGTAGGCGAAGACAATGCTGGGGTCCTTGGCACTGATTGCGGCCAGCTGGTCGACGGCGTGGGCACTAGGAGATAGTAGTCTGTCAGTTGAATCAGAGCAGGATGCTCGGGAGACTTACAGGAGAGTGGTCTTGCCAATTCCGGCTACAAGAGAACCGTCAGTCATTGTCAGCATACAAAGACCCTGGCGTACCTACACTTTCCCAAGAGACAAAGAATATTCCGGTCAACGACATCACTCATAATCCAATCTTTGAACGTATGAATGAACCACTTTCCCGTATGATCGACTCGGTCCCTCGAGACTTGCTGGTGGATACTGAACGGGCTGACCGCGGCTAACCATCGAAGCAGTTCGTTATGCGCCGCGCGAGTTTTCTCGTCATCTCGTATCTTAAGGTCTACCTCCAGGGACCTTGCCAGCCTTGTTATCTTTCCGTGGAGATCTCGCTGAATAGCAAGGCTATCGCTTGTGAGAAGGAGAATCAGCCAAGATTTCACTCGTTCTAGGCGAGTGAGGTGGCTAGTAAATTGTTCCTGGGTGAACGGCCACTCCAGCTTTTGTTTCAATCTCCTCAACCTGCTTGCTGGCTCCTCTAGGTCCTGAAGGAGGAGTTGGACCGACTCGTTTGCCTTCTCCAGTGTGCTTTTCAGCGCCTCAGGGGCAGCTGAAGCCAACTTTTCTGTCTCTGGCGGCGAGGAAAACTCAAACTGCGAGCTCAGGTGTTCCAGGATTCCTTTGAGACCGAAGAGTTCCTCGGTCAGTCGGCGGATGTCGGAGCTCGCATCACGGACTTTCTTGGCGTATGTTAGGAGGCGATGGATGAGATCGCCAACATCGATAATCAGGGACGTTATGGAGATAGGGTCAGCCATTATCCACAATTGAAAGGGGCCGCATGCGAACGGTCAGAATGCCCCAAGACGGATAGCATTTGGTGCGGCTGAATGTTTGCCTTTGCGACCCCTCATTCAGTCGCCCTGGGCACAGACCACGTGATAGTAAGCACGCTTACTTATGCAGGTGTGTGTGACGAGAGCAGGACTGCAGATCACTCACTAGCGTATTGTTGCTGTCTCCATTTGGCCTGAATGCGGATGACCGCTGCGGTGAGAATATTTTACAGGGAGGTTCCATTTGCCGAGAGGCCGAAATGGTCTTCTATACTTCGATGACAGTATATTGTCGACTGCGTCTGTCTGGATTGGCTTAGGTTCAGACATCCTGCCAATTACATCAAATTTTGACTGATGTTGATCATACCAAATATGTTAAATTAACATAGTCAATTTATCTCTTTACAGAAGCCTATTTTAGAACGAATTGGGATTTAGTACGGGAAACTCACCAATGTATACTTTCTGGCCCCGCCCTCAGTCCATTCGACCGGTTCCAGATGGTCTCAGGCTTACATCCTGCAAGTACCCTGGACAAAGCAACCCAACCATTACACTACAGAACGAGTGGTTATTAGTCTAGGCAATGATATTTAGGAATGCATTCGATTGTCATCGAATCCTGTTCTAGGCTCCGCCACGTGTGCTGATTTGCATCTACACATCAACAACAAGATGTAGACCGAGCCGTCACTACTTTCAGAGGCTCATCATCTCTATAGACAGGAGTTTTGTACGTTGGTATCAAAAGTCTGAAAATTGCCTGCTTTATATATGTTAAACTGTAAGACATAGTTCGACCTAACTTACCCATAGCACAGAGGTCTATCTCCATGTCGCGGGTCACTGCCATTCGACATGTCTGCATCAGCCCTGAATTTGATAGGCACCTCTACCTCCAAGTGGCAGTCACCGCTGCCGCAGTCGCGCAGCCGGTCGGCACAGTGTACGACCGGTTCGGATCGCTCTCCCATACCACCGTCCCGTCGGACTCCTTCTTGATGAACTTGTACTCGAAGGTCGTGCCAGCGGGGAGGGTGACCGTGGTCGTCCACAAGGGGTTAGAAGAGGTGTATGAGGAGGCCGAGAGTGCGATTGCGGAGGAGGTGTCCCACGAGCTCAGCTGGCTGATTGAGCCGGTCAGGAAAACATTCTCGCCGTATGTCGTCGTGACAAGCTCGTTGAAGGTGACGGCAACGCTGGTAGCGGCGGCGCAGGTCGCGGAAGTAGTCGTGCTGGAGGTCTTCGTACTCGTGCTGCTAGTCTTGCTAGTCGTGCTACTGGTGCTGCTGCTCGAAGACGATGACGAGCTGGAGGAGCCGGAGCCTGACCCGCCGGTGATGGCGATATCGGCGCACCCGAGATAGACCTGCGCGGTCTGATAGCTGTTCCATCTCCAGCGAAGCAGGGTATGGTCGGACGAGTAGTTGGGAAGCTAGAAAGCTCCCAGAATTAGTATTTGATTGATGGAGAAGATGCATGAGTCCACCCACCTTAATCTTTTTGGTCACAGTGTATCCGCCTGCGATTGTGGTCGTGCAGGAATTCAGCGCTGCTCCGTCCACCCCCTCACAGCCGCGGTTCGTGTCTGCGTTGAACGCATTGCATGTGAACCAGTCGTTGCGATAACAGGCCTGGTCCGACGTGCAGTCGGGGTTGTAGCCGCAGGTCTGGCCGCTCACATCGGTGCACTTCAGCTCACCCGCCAGGAAGCAGTCCTCGGCAGCTTGCTTTTCGTCGTTGGTCGGCAGATAATCCGGGTCAAGGAAGAGGTCGACGAGCGTTTGGTTGGTGCAAATACCGTAGGTGAACATGCCGCCGTGGTCACCGTTGTGGTCGACACACCATTGCACTTCGATGGTGTCCCCAGCCGTGTAGGTCGCGACGACCGAATTACCCCAGTTGTCGCTGGGCTGGTTGTAATCGACACTCACCCTGGCATTATATCCGCATGGACCGGAGCGGCCAACCTGGGCCTCCTCGAGATCGGGCCATGCGGTAACAGGCTCGAGGATAGCACACTCGGGACATGTGTCGATACCAGCCTACGTTCCGGTCACTCAGTATAGGACAGAAAAGTAGAGGGGAGCGCTGTACCTCAAACCCTAGTCGGGTTCTGCTAGATGGGATGGTGAGATAGCCATGGCCGGCCACGGAGGTCAGCAACCCGGCGAGTGTGAGGAAAGAAGAGCTCTTCATGGCTTTTATCTTCTTGAGCTGGCTGCAGTGCAATCAAGAAAGTCCCTGCAGAGAGGTGGTGCTTTATAGGCATATTGTTCCTCGCTTAGAGTCACCTACATCCCGATTCGGCACGGGCCTTGGCCGCTGCTAGCCGGGTCTTGGAAGTCTTGGTAAAGGAGATACCAGCAAATGAGGTCTTCTGAAGGCTCGCTACCCCGATATTTGACCGAATGTAAAGCTGCTGAAGAATGCACTCGGGCCTTGGCACCAGTCGTCTCCGAAGATGATCTAGTCATCGAGCCTAAGCGAAGTGAACTAGACATGTAGGTACAACGAAGCATGCATAGCAAGCATGTGCATACAGAATAAGCAAGAGTTGACCAAGACTAATTTCTGCATGGCGTTGTCACATACCGACACGCTAGTCAGCTTCGGGATCAGCCGCCCGCCACCCATGGGATGCTCTAAGTTACCCCTCACTGCATTCACCCTCACTCTCACCTTCTGCTCTCTACCCTGCTCTCCATGAGCCCTAACTCCCGACCAGAAATCTTGATTCATGGCCCAACCAGAACACTTTGATTACCTTTGGGATCAAGCCAAAGCGCGCTACAAGTCCATCACAGGCCATGACCTCGACAGCCCCGCATTTCCCAACCCCGCTTCAGCTGACGACCTGCTCCTGCTCCTCGACGCGAGAAACACCGACTTTCTATCTTTCCGGGAGAAGCGCTCTATGCTGTTCCACAACCTCAGTACCCTGTGTCAACCGATCGAATCACTCACCTACGTCATCTCCACGGGGACCTCGGTGGTATTTCCGCCCAGCGCTGCATGTTTTGCCGCCCTGACATTGTTGATTGATGCTGCCCGTGGCGTATCGTCGCTCTATGATTCCATCATTGGTCTCATCGAGACCCTCAAGGTCTGCACCCGTCCCCCGAGATACGGTATATCGGAACCTGACAGGAGTCAGGAAAACAGGACTTCCTCGCCCGAATCAAGATCTATGCTGTAAATCAGGCGACACCCGAGCTCCGCAGCACGCTGGTGACTATCCTCGTAATTCTGCTGGAAGTTTTCGGTCGCTCCGCGAAGATCATCCGGGGTGGAACACTGGGTCGCACCCTGGCCTTCGCGAAGAACACGGTCTTGGGTCGCGATGAGAAGCTGCAGGGTCTCCTCAACCAACTGGAGAAGCTGTGCCAGAGTGAGAACCGGCTGGTCGCGGCGGAGACATGGGCGGAGACGAAGCGCACCGCGCATCAGATGGACCAGGTCAGTGATGACTTGGGGACGTTAGTCCTGGGACAGGAGACTTTTCGTGATGAATTCCGGGAGGAAATGCACAAGGTGCGAGAGACGGTGACGGCGTCGTCGGCCAGGCAAGAGAAATCACCGACAGCCATCCGGGAGATTCTCAAGCCCTCGGTACACCCAGCCGATGCGTATCAGAGTCTCGCAAAGAAGAGGGTGGCAGGGACGGCAGACTGGATTATCGCAGAACCGTTGTTTGAACAATGGGTGGCTGATGAGGGGCAGACACCGCTGTTGGCTGTCTGTGGGAGTCCGGGCAGTGGAAAATCGGTCCTCTCGCAGCGCGTTATCTCCTTTTTTAAACGAGCTGCAAGCTGAGAGCGCAAGCAGCGGTGCCTCGATCGCGTATTTCTTCTTCAGTAACAGCGATACTGAAACCAAGTCATTCAGCCAGGCACTGCGGGACTGCGCTCACCAAGTTTACCAGAACAATGCAGCGTATCAGGCATATCTTGAAGCCCACCTCAGCTCTCCAGATGATATCAAGACTATTCGCAGTACGTGGAGATTGCTATACACTCAGCACTATATTGCGCAGCGAAGAACAACCGGTCGGGTGGTCCTTGTATTGAATGGTCTCGACGAAGCCTTTCAGGCAGATCGGGAGCAGTTCTTCGAGCTGCTGTCAGATCTACCTTCCGGGAGTGGTGAGTACTCGCACAAGCCGGTTCTCTTCACAGACTGACCAGCCATAGCCTCTCAAATCAAGATTCTACTAGTCGGAAGGCCTGAGATCTACGCTGAGCTCATTGAACAGATCAACACCATACCTTGCATTCAAGTTGACGCAGCGAAGAACTCTGCTGACATCCGAGCATTAATTGAAACCACCATGCGACGAACTCGTGTCTTGAGTCGCATTCCTCGGGATCTCTCAGCCAAAATCCAAGACGAACTCATCGAAAAATCCCAAGGGATGTTTCTGTGGGCCGACCTGATGCTGCGCGAGTTGAGCCGGAAGACGCGAACGAGCAGTATGCTGGATAGCCTGCAAAGAGCCCCGAGGGGATTGGATGAGATGCTGGAGCATGTCCTGCGAGGCTTCAGCGCGAAACTCGACGCAGAAGAAGCGGAGAATTTGAACACGATGCTTGCATGGCTGGCTTGCTCAGATGTTCCACTGAGTTTGCGTCAGCTGGACTACATTCTGCAGTATGATTCGCCGGGCGGGGATGGAGTCTTTGACCTTGAGACCATGCTCCGAGTACAATACGCTTCATTCTTTCTCCTCCTTCGAGACGATGGCCTGACTACAGCCGACCTTCAGGGTGCGGAGGTCGCAGCCTATCTCGCCGAGGGTCGGACGAGCGATGATCTCCTCGAATTTCAGTCCAACAAGGAGACCACTCGTGTCGTTTTCCGCCACGCATCGATTAGCGAGTACCTCCGCAATCCCGCTTACGGAAAGGTGCGCGATAGCCCTGGCTCTGTGCCTGTTGGTGTAAATATCATTCAGGCGCGGACCCATATCCTAATACGCTGCCTGAAGCTGTTCCAAGACGGCTTTGCGGAGGATGAGGACAAGGACGGAAGGGTCTCACTTATTATCTATGCGCAGAGTCAGTGGCTGAGTTATCTGAGGCATCTGGTCAGCAACGACCGGCTCGATCCACACAGCAAGCGCGAGATAAGATCTTTATTCCGCAGACTACTGTCAGCTCCTGACTGCGTACATTGGCTGGACCCGGATGACTGGGAGTTCTTCTCTTCTGGGGATTACCGCCTAGTCGAAAGTCTCTTGAATGATACATCGTGTTCAGCCGACGAAGAAGATGACGAGATTACAGAATGGCTGTCATCCTGTCGCCAAAAGCCCGGCGGCGTCTTCTCAGTCATGGCTGAATATGCCGCCGAGGGTTGGCTGAAGGAAAGCGCCTGGTCTGCGTCGGAGTGCTTCCGTCTCGTGTGGGCGGTCAAAATCATCTCCGAAGACGGCGATGTGAAGATTATGCGCGAGACGCCCAGTACAGAAACCGTGCTTGAGGTCGCTCGATGGACGAAGCTGGAAGAAGACGCGCTGTGGCATGAAAGGGTCGGGAACTGCCTCTCCAATCTAGGGCATCTGGACGATGCAAAACATTACGCGGAGATGTCGCTGAGCCTGCAACCGAAATCAGTCGCTGCCAGTTTGGACATTGCTCGAATTTACCTGAAACAACACAAGCGCAGCGAAGCAATCGACATATACCTCGAAACCGAAAAACTGTACACGAAGTCACTTCTCGAACAGCAGGAGCCCGACCATGAGGACTCCGATCTTGACATGCTGGTGTCGCCATACAGTCTGTCAAGGCTGCGATTGACTCTGTCGGAGTTGTATTTGGAACAAAGCGATTGTCTCGAGGCTGCAACATGGCTCCACTCGTGCTTACAGTTGGGATCCTACAGCATTCAAATTCCCAAACTTGCCGAAGCACTAGTTTACCAACTCAGCATGCCCCCGTATAGAAATTATGGGGAAATAATGCGCTTGCTGAGGTCGATGGACCGTGAACCTGAACACCATACTGAGACGTTTCTGGATGACTGCCTCATCCAGTACAGAAGGGCGGACAGTCGCTTTCTCGAGGCCTGTGCGACCGCTGCCCACGCCATGGGGGCCTTAGAATGGCTGGCGGATCGATATCGACACGCGAGGGCAGCTGCGTTGCAGGATCTGCGGTCTACCGTTGTCGTTTGTCTCGACGTCTGCTTGGCCCAACTCTATAGTCGATTCATGAACGAACCCCACAAGGCTAAGGCTAAATGGAGGCAGATTCTCAGTCTGCCCCGCGTGGACATGGACGATCACTGGGAGATGACCCAGTCGAGGTCAGTCACCGAGTCATCCTATGCATACCAACTCTATATGGATGCTTTGAAAGACCCCAAAGACACCGGAGCCTTCTTGCACGAAGTCGCCATTCTGGCCAGATGGTTGAGAGAGGTACCCCTCACCCGCGACATTTCCATCGCGAACCAAGCCGGCCTATACTTGGGACGCTGGCACCTGGATCATGGCGACGCAGAGCAGGCACGACTGTACTTCCGGGGGTATATCAAGATTTCCCTCGCTCATCTCGAAGACATTGACCCCGCTTGGCGAGCAGATGCCTTCTACAAGCTATTCACCATTCTGGTCGCGGCGGATGACGACGCCAACGCTATTTCTCTGTTTCACGCAATCCGCGATGCACCGCAGGACAGCCGCGAGTCCACGCTGCCAGATGACTGGCTTCTTCCGTGGGCGTGGTGCTGTGATGTCTGTAAGCAAGAATATGACAGTTCCGCTCCCTGCAACAAGTGTCGGGTCTGCGCAGCAGATCTTTGTCCGGGATGCTTTGCGTCGGTGCAGCAAGCTACAGCGAGTGCTCGGGTTTGCGCCCCTGATCATGCCTGGCTTTCTATTCACTCCCCGTCAGTACTTCCTGAGCAAGGCTTTGTCATTGTGAAGGGCTCTCCGATGTCCATCGATCACTTTCTCGCGGATCTGGGTCAATTCTGGGAGTGAAGGGTCCATCTTGTTGCGCACGTAGCCTTCGAATAGAGAAGGGCGGGTCCTAGCAGTCTTCTGGGGTCTATCATCAGCCGACATCCTGCAATATGGGTGCTAACATAATCTCCATATATATTCACAACTGCTCTTCTCTTTTGATTGAATCGTCCGATTGTTGTAAATATATATCAGCTCGGTGTGGTACCTGGGATTTGGTCGTACCATTCACCGACTCGAATGCATTGCCATTCTCTATAGCGAGAAATTTGTTTTTCCAGACCTATGGAAGCCATGTGATTCTACGTAGCGCAGGTCATCTTATCTCTACTCTAATTCTCTCCAATGAGCCTGTAGGCGACCCGGCTCATTGTGGAGAGCGAACCCGCTGCTGGTTAGTCCGCAGCGGGGCTCGATTGCCGAATTCGGGGGTGGTTTGCGAGGGAACCCTAACTTTCAGTCCGGTGGATTGATTGCTTGACTGGTTGGCAGCGTGGTATTTCCGCGGCCAAAAATGTAGAAAGGACTAGTATTGTCATCTCGTTTGATTATCACTGGTCTCAAACTCATTTATCTCAAAAACTTATGGCGTTTGTGACAATTCATTCTTGATAACATGCGAGACGCTCAGACCATGTCGAGGCACTCAAATGCCATCTTTCATAAAGTTCTGGACGTTATGATCGCTAGTCCGTCAAGCTAAAGCTATACATCAGAAGAAATTGCTCCGACGCTGGAAATTCACGGCGGCGTATCTCCGATCACCCATAGAAGGCTTTGCCGCGGGTCCCTTAAAACCGCGTCGCTTCCCAACTGCGGCCCCAACCTTCTCTACAAGCAGCAATACATCGGTTCATCTCCCTCGCCTCAAACGACAATGAGCCGACTCACAGCTTTGGTCCTGATTTCAACCATTACCTTCAACATCGCCACCTTTGCGCTTGGAGCGGCCACGTTAGCAGAGTACCTCAACCAACGCAGCTACCTTCTGGGTCTCGTCCCCAAAGCCAATATCCACGACAATGCCTACATCGGGGCAGCTAGTTACAGCATATGCTCGAGTTTCCTGTCCGCCTTGATCTTTCTCATCGTGCTCATCATCCAAGTGCTCCGGCGCACCATTGCCTATCGAGTCCTAATCGTGTGTTCGGTCGTGCCAAGTCTCATCGGCTTCGCTACTGCGATCGCCTTGACCATTATCACGGCGACGAAGGTGGTGTCATTCGGGGATAGTGTCGGGCCGCGTGTGACTACATACTTGGATGAGGCTGCCGATAGCGACGGGGTCCCCTTAGAATATCGGAAGGATGCTGTTTCCATCGCGGCTGTTGTGATTGCCTGGGTGGGATGGGCCTTCACTGTGGTCGGGTGAGTTCTTGCGCCTACTTGTAGTGGTGTGTATGCTGATCGCAGTAGATGTGCTTTATTACTCAAGTCTTGGCGGAAGAAATTGGTGAAGCAGACATCGTTGGGATCTCAGGGTGAGAAAGCCGCTTGGTCTGAAGATGGCAGTGAACATGGTCGAGCTTGAAGTGGAGGATTGCTATGCCCAAGCACTGACGGAGCGCGAGCTATGGTTGACTGTCCACATCGCGATCTCTCTTTCGTAGGCCCCAGTCAGGCCATGTGACATTCGAATTGTGCATATCACTGGGTCTTGAGAGCACCCTTGGAGGTGAAATCCATCGGAAATTGTTGCAGCGTTGCTATGATGCTGGAATAGTGTTAATCTACCTCAGCCGAAAGCTTCAGACGTGAGCCCCGGTCGGGGATTTTCTACTTAACGTTGGTTGTGCGTAACGCAGTCAGCGAGCACGCGTTCCTCGCCTCTGTAAATCCACTATGGCTTCCTGTGCAGTCGCCCTTTAGCCTCCTGATCCAAAATCTATTCTTTCAATCCCTCTAGATCACAAGTATTCCAGGAGCAATAGCTTCGACCGGGAAAGAGAATTAGCGTGCTCTGTACAGTATTATGTCTAATCCTTAGGGACCCCACTCGGTATGCTGGGAGGTCTATTCCTGTTCCCTATGCCTGCTAATAGGCTATCAATCTCCTCCAACTGTTCGAAACCCCATGTTATCTACGGGGTATTGCTTGAGTGGGTTCAAGCGAGAACAGAAAATAGATATGGCCAGCTCACTTGGCGCAACAGCCTCTTTTTTCTGTGGCTGTCAGGAATTCGTATGGATAATAACCTCCGGATTCAAAGCAGAGGTTCTGCATTTGTAGACCGTGCGGGATCCGGGTCTGATTCCATCTAGTCAGGGGTGTAGATACGAGGTAAGAAGATAGAAATTGTAGTGCACGACCAAGACTCCGTGAAGAGTGGTAAAGAGGCAGGATGAGCTGGCAACTAGCACATGCATATGCCGCACCAAACCCCGATTAGCTGACGTGTCAGGACCTCACAGGACCTTTGCATGGACGAACGCTCTAGCATCGTAATCGCAACTTTGAGGACGCGATCTCGATCTGTCGGTCTTATCGCCACTGGAGAAGTCCCTCATGATCGCTGAAACCTGGGGCCATGTGACCTAAGTTATACTGGACGGAAGCGACAGATAACGTTACATGTGTAAGTGATCGCAGAACTTCGCCACTAACCCCAGCGGTTACAAATCCTCGTGGACATGTATAGTAGAGCACCCAGCCACGCTTACCGCTCCTTTCTAGTCTTCATCTCTCCGAGGTCGGCTACACCTCTACCCAAAAGAGTAAACGGAGAGATCAGGTGGTGTCCCATACCCCACCCGACCAAGCGCGATTTAATCGGATCGATCCGATCCGATCGATCGGTGAGGGATGGATCCCCCGCCCGCGGGCCGGACGATGGCATTTCCGAGAGTCTCCTTGCCCTCAGGGCCTCGTTCAGCCGCCAGGGACTGCAAATATCTCTCTTCCATTCCTGGTAGCCTACACTTGGTGAAGCCACGCTTCTCGCGTTGCAGCCTCAAGACCGTCCTTCTCATGAGGTTGACCGCTCGGTTGCCCTCGCAGTTGGTCCCCAGAGCCCCCACCTTGGTCACGACACATACTTAGTGCACAATATACGTGTAGCACTATGAGGAGTCCTGTGGACCCCCATCATGCAGATCATCCGCCCTCAGCCTATGAGGTCCGGGCCTTTTTCCTGCGTGGGGTGAGATAGTCGGATCTGCAGCAAATACTCCCCATCTTTCAGATTAAGTGCATGATCTCCGAGCCAATCCGGAGAAGATGCCCGGAAGATGATTGCGAGATGAGCTCGGTCGCGTTCTCCGTTTGGTGCCAGCACACAAGACAGCGTCTCTGATCATGTCCAGATCGATTCTACCCCCATTCTTCAGCCCCGCTCGGAATTACTAGCTGCGATTGTTCGACGGGAATCAAGACAAGACAGACGGAGGGACCTGATCACTACCTACTGATCGGGATCTATAAAGCCATCATCAAAGAACACCCGAGCCGTCAATTTCATACCTGCGGACCAATGAAACACCTCACTCTCATACTCCTTCCTTTTTCCTCGTCTCCTGCAATCTTTATCAGTCGATTTCGAACGCAACCGTAATCATGGGCCAGTGGCAAATGCGCCGCAATGTCCCCTCAGACGACGACTGGCGGGCATACGAGAAGCGGCTGGCCGAAAAGGAAGCCGAGTTCAAGGGCCCGGGCACAATGCCGGACCATGTCAAATGGAAGGACGACGAATGGGCGCGCTGGCTTGCGATCGAGAAGAAGCTCGAAGAGATGACGGCCGCGCTGCCCAAGGAGCGCAAGGCTATGCTGACTGCGGAGGCTACGGCGGTGATCAACGAGAGCTACCAACCTTCGGAGGGCAAGGAGAAGCCTTCTCCGGAGGCCGTTCAGCAGGTCGCCGAAATGCTCACGGACTATGTCACTGCCTTCAAGCGCATGCCCGAGGAGTTCAAGCTGTTCGACGATGATGAGCAGGAAAGAATCATGCGAAACAACTCCGAGGAGCTGCGGCAGTGGCCGGCGCCGCTATTCACGAACTACCCGGAGGAGGACGATCGGTGGGAGATGTTTTTGCAGCGGCTGTACCTGGAGCACCTGCGGAACATCGGCTACTACGGAGAGTGGCTGAACTATCATTTCGCCGACCTCTATTACTTGACCTTGCACCCGGTACGAGGCTGAAGGCTGAATGCCGATTCCCCCTCCCCTACTCAATCCTCTTGTTCTGCTTCTTTCCATGATTACTAACTCTGTCTGATCTCAAAAAACCTTCTCCAAAGGCCTCACCTACCTTATCGACAAGGACACCGAGCGTCTGATCGCCCTGCACGACTTGTGGGAGAATCTGAGTCCCTGGCTTAAAAAGCCGTCGAATATATGCGAGTGGAGGAGAAAGTACAAGCCCGATCCAGGGGATGAGAAGGAAGACCCCACCGGCAAGAGCGCCTGCGACCAGATGGAGTCATATAGTTTCGACTTCAAGACCGACCGACCACTCTTGGAGGGCAAGGACAAACAGACCCAGAGAAAGATGCTCTACTGGTTCGCGCAGCCGAAATGGTACAATAACCCTCAGATAGTCTGGGAAAGGCTGGACATCCAAAAGGCGATCTTCGAGGCCAAGGGCTCCTCCAAGCTCGTCACTGTGGTGGCCACGGAGGTGTACCGGAAAATGGCCGAGAGGCAGGCCAAGATCAACAAGAACTACCAGAGCCTGCAGCTCAATGGTCGCCAGGCGCTGGCCATGGACCTGGACAAGATTGATTGAACAGAGGCCCTGCTTTTTCAGCTTGGAGCTTGGATCATGTACCTGCACGCCGATCATTTACATACAAAAGCAATATCCGTCGGACGTCCTTTTGATTCCTTTCCAAAGATTGGGTAGCCGTAGTGCATTCAGTGCATTCAGTATTAATGCTGCCCGACAGATAAGCGCTCCCAATTGACTTTGCACTGGTGTTTATGTTGGCCAAAGCCCTGACTCTCAGCTTCGGCGCAGCAATCGCCTCCCGCTTCCGGGCAGTGCATAATTTGAATACAGGATATTGTCTTTCGATGCCCGACGGGGTTTGGTTGACAAACCTCCCGGATTAATGACGGGATTCGCACAGAGCCCACATAGATCCCGAGGTTCATTCCCGTTCGACTCCACCCTGCTATCCCGTCTGTCAGATTTGCCAGGTAGAGTACGTCACTCGCTATTTCTACGCAGCGGGGATTGGCTGTGTGATTTATATCCCCGCTCTAGATGTCCGATAATAGGGCCGATGTCACGCTGAATATACAGGAGTCTTGCTTCTACAGCATGCTGGGATGAGAGCTTATCACCTGGTGGGCAGATAGCTTGTACGTAGATCTGAAAGTAATGCCCATTGCCATGAAAGATACATCTCTTCCCGCTAACTAACTTGTCATCTGTATAGCTCTCATGAAAACTGGGTATTAGAAATTGCAACCAGCAATTACTTTTCTATAGTCTAAGAGGGGTATATTCTATAATCCAGTATGCAATGCATCGCGAGAAAGACTCGAAAGAAAGGAGATAAATGGACAACCCGTCCAACACCGAAACCAGACCTCTCACTCCGACCACCAAGACCTCCACAAAATCTCCACAATCGAGGACTAATCTACCCACCAAACACCCTCCCCTCCGACCAAACCCTTAACCTCCCGCCCCAGTACCAAAAGCACACCGGCACCGGCACCAACACCACACACACCGCCCCAAGCACCGTCGTCGCCTCTGCCACCCCCAAGCCGTGCAGCATCTGGCTCGCGAACAGCGGAAACGACGCCGCAAACACACTGCGCATGGCGCCATTGACCCCCAGCGCACTATTCGCCATCGCCGTGTAGCAGTCCACGATGTAACTAAACCCCTGGATGAACAGTAGGTACATCCCACACCCGATGAAGAGATTCGAGCAGACGGAACTCGCCCAGTAGATGGCCGGGCTGGCCGTCCAGGCGTACCAGAACATGCCCACAGGAATGAAGATCGCGCCGAGCATCATCGGCGGTAAGCGGGATTCCGGGATGAATTTGCCGGTGGATGGGTCGTGGCAGTGGTGTCGGAAGTAGAGGGCGTTGTAGAGGATCATCGCGAGGGCGCCGAGGGCGACGCCGACGTTGATCCCCAGTAACGGGAGGGTGTTGAGCCCCGTGCGCCAGCCGCGGAGGTCGCCGTAGGTGTAGGGGTAGGATTGGTAGAAGAGGTAGAGGATGCCGTAGAGGATGGATTGGTAGAGGGTTAGAAGGAAGAGAATGGGTTGGGTGGAGATTAGCCCTGCGTCGCGTTAGTGAGGGTTGTGCTGTTGTAGAGGTAAACGGGAACCTACAGAAAGGTCGGATGAGGTAGAGTCTCGCGACCTGCGCGATGCTTAAGTTCTCCTTCTCCGCGGAGATATCCAGTGGTTTGTCGATGCTGGGGGTCTCGAGGTTCTTTTTCTCGGCTGCTGCTGCTGCTGCTGCTCTATCGAGGACAATTTGGGGACATGTCTCCGGGAACAGCAGCACAGCAATGAGCGACAGGCCCAGCCCGCAGATGATAATCACCCACATCGTCCACCGCCAGTGCAGCGAAGACGCCACAATGAAGCCGCCGAACACGGGGCCGAACGTCGGCCCCGAGAACATCAGTCCGACCGCGATCGCCATCGCGGTGCCCCGCTGCGCCGTGGCAAAGCAGTCGCTGACGACTCCCCCCATCACCGCCACGGGAGAGATTCCAAACAAGCCGGCGAAGAAGCGCCCGAGGAGGATGGTGGTGATGTTGTTGCCTAGGGCGGGCATCAGCTCGAAGAGCGAGGAGACGGTGACGCCGATGATCAGCGGCCATTTGCGGCCGAACTTCTCGGACAAAGGTCCGAAGGTGAGAAAGCCGAAGATGTAGCCCTAATCTGCGGTCAGTTTCCCCAACGCTTCGATATATCATGGGAGCAGAACCATACCACGAGGAATAATGTTGTCGTGAGGATAGCGACTTCTTGGTCGATATCGAACTCTCGCATAATCTCTTTTTGCCCCGGACTCAAGATACTGCTGGCCGCCGTACCCAGGATGTTCATAAGGCCGAGGATGATGATCGTCCGGACCTTCTTGGCCATAGCCCAGTTTTGAGGGTGTTCAGGGTCGACATGGTCAGACTTCCCCAAACAGGTGTCGAGTCCATCTATGCCCTCTTCGACTGCATCAATTGCCGTGGAAGGACTCATTTGATGCTGGTGAGATGTATAGGTGCGGTCACTGCACGTGACCTGCAACTCTCCAGAAAAGAAAATGCAGATCCAATCGACCGGAATGCATGAACCTGATTGGTATATGGAATATCCCTGCTAGACCCAAGTCACAATGCAGATCACTGGCATTTAATTTGTCCTACACCGACAGCACGCTTGCATATACCACTTAGAACAGGTCTCGACCCGTCCCTGTTAATTGAGACATTGAGGACGTATATATTCTTGACCACCAGCATTTCTACTCCAATTCTACTTTGAAAATTGCCTGACTCAATTGTTGCCCGTGAGGGGGAGTTACAATCCTGTGAGGGGAAGAGAGAAAAATTTTCCATGGCGGGCTTGGACCGTGGAGGCTCGGTCTGCTTTGTTCAGCGTGAAGAAAACCGGAAGTGGGGCGGCAATGAGGGGGAGAACCGACAACGTGGGTTTTGATGGGGGGAACTTGAGTGTGCGTTGTGCCATCCGCTTGGGTCAGGACAAAAGCCGCGAGGGGGGCGAAAGGGGAACGAGGGGGAAAAATCGGCAACCCGATCAAATCCCGAGATAGAGCCACGCCAAGCCTCGTGGCGGAGATGTATCGGCGATCCATCGGTCATGTCAACCATGCGGTTGTCCAATGGTATACATAGCTTGAGAAGTTCTTGTGTACCTTTTTCTGAGCCAAGAGGAGAATTGGGTTTGCGGAGTGGAATGGCAGCTGCAGATCATCCGATTGTGAGAGTGTGAGTGGATCCGGTCGTGTCGTTATGCATTTGGGAGATTGGGTGCAATGCGCTGCCCTAGGGAGCATTGACTTCGACTGTGCTGGAAAGCATAATCATGTGGAGAACTCCCGTAAAGGTATAGGGTGCAACAGAGACTAAATTTAATGTCGCGGATAGATCCGTCGATCAGACATGGTATAGTAGTGGCATCTGAAGTTATCATGAAATGTTTTGCCAGGCCTTGGTTTACTTACCCTCCACTGGGATAGTCACCAGTCTGGGTCCACAGAAAAAGGACTGCTTTCGAAGTCAGCTGTGATGCATGGAAGAATGCAAATTCTCTCTGTGACATCAACAGACAGAGACAAGGACGACTCGCTTTCACGAGAATTTCCGTCAAACAACTCATCGTCCTTTCAAACCAAATGAAGAGCTCACTCAGTCCACCAACAATTGAAAGAATCTCCATCTAGTCTGATTGAACTGAAAGACAGTTTCAATCCACCATGCCCCCATGCACAAAGCCACGACACCTATAAGAATCATGATGACCACTTTCCAAAAGATAGAGCAGAATCACCAGCAGGCTGGCCACAACTGCCGACAAACATCGCTCAACACAACACATCAGGTTAACCGCGAAACACACAACCAAGCACCATGGAATCGACCGTGCCGCGCCGCAGTGAGCCCTACACCCATGCCTGGCTAGCATCCACCGAAGCCAAGACATCCTACATCCTGGACGATTTGCACATCCCCCACGTCATCTGGGGCGACTCCGTCTTCGGCTACCTGGGCCTGCAGCTAACAATCACCAGTGTGGACTACGTCATCGAAGACGAGTTCTTCGCCGTCGCCCTAGAAGCCCTGTCCACCCTACCCGAAGGCCTGGACTTCTGCTGTCAAGCGCCGGACCCTAACGACGCCACCAGCACACGCACCGCACCCCCCTGCCCCTGGCACCCGCACCCGCGACCAAAGGGCACCCTCATCCCAGACGCGCACTTCATCGTCAACGACAAACACCACCTGCACCTGTACCGCAAATCCCGACTTCTGTGGTGGATCCCGCGCCTGCAGGATCGCGGGGGCGGCGACGAGGATTCCCTGTATATGTGTACCTGCGACTCGCTCCTGCCCACGCCGCGCGCCACCGCGCACCGGGGCGGACCGGGACGCGGGCCCGCCGACCTGGCCTCCACGCACCACCCGGTGTACATGCTGAAGCCGCATGTCTACGCGGCGGCGCTGGTGTTCCTGGTGGTCCGCAACGTCGGGCATGAGATCGAGGCGCACTGGGACAACGAGCTGGACAAGATGGCCGCGGCGATGGCCGCGTGCCCGCCGTGCCAGCAGCCGAATGTCCCGTGTGTCTTTTTGCAGTTCCTGAGGTGCAGGGAGGACTCGTATGTCTCCTTGACTATCTTCGCGGCTTTGTGGCGGCGGTTGCAGGAGAGAATGCCCCCAGCGGAGGGAGAGCCTGCCAAGAATTATAGGCGGCGGCGCCGGTGGTTGGAGAAGTGGAGGCCGTGAGCTGCCCTGTTGATCGGGGGTTTTTGACCTTGGTTGTGAAACCAAGAACTGGTTTCTTGGTCGCATAGCCTTTTATTGTCCAGCAATTCAACTCATCCAGCCAGGTCTATGATGTAGATCTGATGTTTCAATTATGGTTTCTTCTTCTCCGTCTTTCCTTTCTCTCGTAGGTTTCAAGTTGCGTTAAAATATAGAAACATAATAAAACCTTTGCCGGGGTGATCCGCTAAACACAGGATTGAATTATCCTACAAATCACCTAAAAATGATAAGTTTATCCTCAGGAACACAGAACTTTTAATATCCTGCCAACGATCCTCTCCTACACACCAAGTAGACCTACGCACTCAGCCTTAAGAGGGGCCCGGACTGCACGGAACACGTGCTAATCAAAACAACACCCTCAATACCGTTCCATACCTTGCTTGTAATCCCGATACAACCCATACCGGAGCATCCAAACAAACCTGTATCAGACCGATCATAGTGGAGCCCTAAGACCGCACGTCCCGCGCCCATTGGCCCAGAAATGTCGGTGCCTACGCGGCCGGCCGGGCAAGCACCAATGACAAGCTGCCACCCAGCCCTGTAAGGCTGAGGGAGGGGATTCCGTCGGTTGTCCTCTTCCAAGGTTTCTTGTCGAGGGTACACATGCCCCTTAAGTGGTATTTTACTTGCGTGAGGGAAAGGCTGAGGTTTGGGGACGGTCACGTCATATGTGCGGGCTCGGTTTAGCAGACTCGCCGAAGTAAAATCTCATCCTGCCCTCTCGTCCTTACAACAACCAGTACATTCGTATTCACATTTGTTGCTTTTGTAATACTAAGTCATCATGCAGTGTATATCAATACTACTTATATCCAGAAATGGTAAACCACATCGACAAATCGACTTTCCCAACCCAGCCTTGTACCCAAGGAACCTACCACTAGCGAACAGAAAACGCCAGCGCAAGGATTGCATACCTAGACAGAAGTCACAAGTCAGCTACAACCACGTCCACCGCTCAATCACTCACAAACGTAGAAAGGAGACTCACATAGCAACCAACGCCACCCCATGCACAACACTATATCTCCCCCCGCGCAGCACCCCGTTCACCAGCAGCACCGAAAAGAACAGCACCACCACCTCAAACACATCAAACACCAAACTCATCGGTTTGGCCAGCGCCCACCCCAGTAGCACCAGCGCCGGCATCCCAAACAACCCCACATGCACCACGCTCTGCACGACCGCACACACCGCGCCATCGACATCCTGGCTCGCCGCACTGCCGCGAATCATCGACACGCCGGTGGCGCCCGTGGTCGCGAGCGGGACAAGCGTAGCGGCCACCAGGGTCTTGCTGATGTGGAGTCGTGCCGCCGTTATGACCAGGGTGTCGGCGAGGAACTTGGAGCAGATGATTGTAGCTAGGGTCGCGAGTGTGAGTATCAGGAGGGCTTTCGCTTTGCCCGATGTGGTGCGAGGCAGTTCGTGGGCGGTGTCGGCTTCCCCATGCGCACCATCCGGGTTTTCCGTACGCGGTTGCTGCGGGAAGAGATGCCGGTGCGTTCCGAGCTGGAAATACAGGTATCCCGCGTACACGCACAGCAACACCGCGGAGACGCCCCGCGAGAAGGCCACGGTGCGGTCGCCGAGCTCGTAGGGGAAGCTTGTGGCCAGCACGGAGGGGAGCACGAGGACCGTGGAGATTGCGAGCATGAGGGAGGAGAGAGTGTTGGTGATCGGTTGGTTGAAATAGAGGATGTCGGTGCGGTAGGAGGCGGCGATCATGCTACATCCCAGGATCTGGTTCGGTAGATACGGTTAGGAACAGACTGTAAGAGCGTGTTGTCGGTGGTTGAGGGAGACGGTGCTTACCAGCAGGATCTCGGACAGGATGGCCCCAATGGCCAGGCTTTGCGCCACGTAGATCTCGCGGCTGGCAACGGCCCAGGCTCCTAACTGCAATGGTATATTAGCTTATTTATCGGTGATGAACACAGTAGTCCAGGTGGGCTCACGCTCAGCCCGACTGCTTTGCGGGGCACCGTGTTGATCAGTGCGCCTGTCAGGTCGCTCGTATGGGTTGTCAGCTGTTGCGAGGAGTCGGAGATGATAGCCGACAAAGCGATGATGGCGACAAGGTTATAGAGGAAGACGAGGACTGGGTTCCATTGAAAATACCCGGCCACGAGTGCCAGTGGGAGGAAGCATATCGGTAGGTAGGCCCCGGATCGGACGGCCGTTGGCAGTTGGCGACGAGCTGCTTGGGGGTTGTGAGTAAGGGGGCGGCCGGGATCGGATTTCGAGGGCGACTGGGAATGATTCTTAAGCAATGGGTCGAATTCGTCTCCGAAGGAGGGCTGAGTGCCATTCGAAGAGGCCATGGCGTTTGCTGCAGCGGCAGCCGATGGATTCGAAGCAGGTTTAGGAAGAAGAGAAGAAGAGATATCTTAGTCAATTAATGTCCGATCGAAGCTGGTTTACATAAGTTACCCTAAGCTCGAAGCAAAACCCTGGTGACAATACGGGCTGTCACGGAACGGTAATTCGGGCGGGGATACTATTTTTGTCCAGGGCTGAATTAACCGTCGGTAAGGCGAACTGCCGTCACTGCCTGCCCTCCTCCGGATATCCGGCTGTTTGTTACGGCCTTGACTTGGCAGGCTCTGCAAGACATCCTCCATTGGTTCTCCCATGTCTTCTCCCATGTTGCACTTCATACCGTCGAACGCATGGGCAGTCTTGCATAATCAGCGACTTCTGCTACTATGGCACCGTAGACGGTGAGAAGTAGGGTGGGTGAAGGCAAGCAGGATGCAACTCAAGACCGGAGGTCCGATAAAGCAACGGTGCTCAATCAATCAAATCGATGAGAGTTGTCCACAGCCCTACTGCCTAGCGTCTTGGCAAGAGATGATCGGTGTCGGGCTTTCTCCAGTTCTCCCACTTCTAATCAGACCAAGGGGGAAGTCATTCTTGTCCCACTGGGCTGCATCATCATCATCACCATCATTCTCTCTTCATCCCTTCTCCATTGTGCATCGCTCACCGACCCCGACCCGCTCAAGCCATCCCCGATCCATCCCTCTCTACAAGCTTAGACCCAGTTTAATCCCATCACCTTGACGTCCTTGTCCTTTCCTCCCCGGATACCCCGTTTCCGCCCGGTCGATTCCCCTCGCGCGACGGTCGGCTTCTCCTGCCCGAATCGCTCTCCCACCCCGACCATCCGCTGAACAACTCTTCGAACCCCCCAAATAGATGGAAGACATTTCCTCAACGTCGATAGCAAACACCTTCCGAAACCTCGCAGAACGATACCACACCCACAAACAAATAGAGACCGCAAGCCAGGTGGAGGCGGTGGTGGACCAAGTGCTGCAGCAGGAACCGGATGACCCGAGTGCGGCCCTCGTGCGCTTCGGAGCCCTAGTCCTCACCTTCCTGGAGCAAGGGCAGTGGAGCGCGGCCGTAGACGTGGGCAATGTGGTCGTAGACACCCGAAAGGCGCTGTTGGGCCCGGACAACCCGGCCACTCTGACCGCCATGCATAATCTCGTCTCCGCCTACTGCGGACAGGGCCGATGGAGCGAGGCCATCGAGCTGGGGCGGCGCGTGGTCGAGGCCCGGCAGGCGGTGCTGGGCATGGACAGTCCGCAGACCATGGCGTCCATGTCCAACCTGGCGTCGGCGTATCGCAACAAGGGCCACCTGCGACAGGCCGAGGCGCTGGAGAAGCAACTCCTCGACTTGAAGACGAAAACCCTGGGACCCGATCACCCGTCCACGATGACCTCCATGAGCAACCTCGCGACCACGTACACGTACATGGGCCGGTACGACGACGCCGCCCGCCTCGAGCAGAGCGTCATCGAGCGCAGCGCGCGCGTGCTCGGCACCCGCCACGGGTCCACCCTGACCTACAAGTCCAACCTGTCGGTCACCTTCCGGGAGCAGGGGCGGTTGGAGGACGCCGAGAAGCTAGAATCCGAAGTTCTAGACGCGAGGGTCACGAGTTTAGGGGTGCAGCACCCGCTGTGTCTCACGTCGATGGCGAACCTGGCGGCCATCTATCGGGATCTGGGCCGGTTTGAGGAGGCGGAGCAGCTGGAGGCGCAGGTGGTGGAGAGGAGCCAAGATGGGCTGGGCGGCGATCATCCGCAGACTTTCATGGCCATGGTCAACCTGGCGACCACCTGGCGGCTGCAGGGACGACTGGACGAGGCGGCCAGCCTTGGGGCGCGGGCCGTCGCCGCTATGAAGCAGCAGCTGGGCGATCTGCATCCGCTCTGTCTGACGGCCATGGCGGAGTTGGGGTTGACCTTCCAGAGTCAGGGGCGCACGCGGGAGGCGGAGGCACTCACGGCGCAGGCGTTGCGGGGCATGCAGAAGGCGCTTGGGGACAGCCATCCCCATTGTCTGACCACCGTTGCCAATCTAGGGGTGATCTATCAGTCGCAGGGCCGGTGGAAGGAGGCCGAGGCCCTGGCGGAGCGGGCGGCGCGCGGCCGCGAGAAAGTCCTTGGCAAATCCCATCCGCTTACCCTGGCGTCCATGCAGGATCTTGTCCGGGTATGTCAGGTGCTAGCTGCAGATAGGACGATGGACACGCGCGTGAGGGTTCCGGGTTGAGGGACATGAGTATTGCTGGCGTTATCCTGCGTTATCTGATGAGACATGATTCAATATTGGGGGTGAGCTTAGTTAGCGATTGATCTGAGTAGTTACTGCGTTAAAGAAGACAGCAACTGAAGTCACCAAGCTTGGGAATATTCCAATGCAATAGCAGTGAGGCATTATGGTACGAGATTATGGGTGAAAAAAGAAGAAAAGCCCACGTTGAAGCAGGAACGTGGCTGAGGGCCACTTGTTGGGCTGCACTGCCTCCTTGCCAAGACTCGATGCTGCACTAGTGTTGAGACATATGCGGGGGTGACCACATGCCAGTTGATTCTACACTCAATGACTACGTTTTCAAGGACGTGGATTGATGGTGGATTCTGACTACAGGGGGATATCTGAAAGGAAGTAGCCAAGGCCACCGAGGTGGGTAGTGAGCGGCAGCCAGGCGAGAATCGCTAACACACCCCTAGCTTGGCCCACGCCTCAAACATAAAGCAAAAGTACGTCCATAGAATTGCTACAGGGGAAAAAGAGTATCGAGAATTATAGCGGTGACAAGTGGTAACATAGATGGCGGAGAGCCTAACTTATATAACGCCTAGGAAATTCACCTACACCCCGGCTAATCGCCTTGTTCTTCGCCTTGGCTATGTATAACGGCAACAACCACGGCGATAAGAGCTCAGCGATGCAGTGGAAGGACTGCTGGGCTATCTTATAATCTAGGAAAATTGTATACCCACCTAGCTATTCACCTTTTACAAACACGTTAACCTCACATTAAAAATGGCTTTAAAACGCTTCACAGCAGTAAGGACTGGGAAACACTGTGAGAGAACGGCTCGGTGTATATAAAGCCTTAAGAATTTTATCTATATCTACCAGTGTAAGAAAGGAACAATAGGATCCATCCAAAACAATAGCCAACATTACCCGCAATCCTGATCCAGGCCTTGAATCGGTTATACAACTGCGGACTTATTGATCCTATTGATGCGCGCACATGATTCTTCCCTCAAGGGAAGTTGTAGGGCTTCCAGCCCTTACAACCGGAGATTTTTATCTCCTATCAAAAACAATAACTGTGTGAAGCCCAAGTTGTAAAGAAAAGTTGTGAAATAACCAACAAAGGTAACATCAGACTGTAGAGATAATACAGCGCCAACTACAAACATACATAGGTGTCTTTGGATTGTAAGTAGATCCAGCTCCACCAGTCAGACTGCTCACTTACTGTAAGTCTTTTGAAGCACTCAGGAGCGGGCAATATAAAATAACTTCTTGATTCCTTGGTGGTTCTTGATCGCTAGACCTAGCTGGGTTATCTTCATATAAATCAGATTTCAGGGTGCGGGCGTGCAGAATAGATATTGAGCCTGGCAACAGGAACAGGCGTGGAACAGAATAAATAAAATAAATAAAATAAATAAAATAAATAAAATAAATAAAATAAATA